>NW_015164211.1:87001-121292 GCF_001447785.1 Gekko japonicus
TTTTTCAGTGGTTTGTGCTGGAACTTCTTTTTCTGCCTGATGATACTTTTCACATCTTTATTGTGAATCCATCTGTCACGCTCTGCCTCCCACTTGAGCTGTTTGAAATCTAGTGAAGAAAGATACAGAGCAAATCAGAGAAGCTGGAAAATAGTCATATCCTTTGAAAAACCTGATACTAAGATCTTGAACAGATTCAGAAACTACTGCCTAAGCCAAGAATTTCAAAAGGCATCAATAAAGCATAAATGACTAGTTTCTTGGTATCTTCCTTCTTCACTAAACAAAACCACATAATATTTTATGTTATAAATTCTACAAAAGTTGGTTTTATGCATAATTGAATAATTTGAAATGTTTTCATAACAGACATTATCAAACTTTATCAAGACAAGTAATTAGATCTTATTTATTTGTTTATATTTATTTATTTATTTTTACACTTATATCCCGCCCTCCCCAGTGGGCTCAGGGCGGCTAACAGAGGCCAGATCATTAGTCTAGCCATAAATAAAAACATATAAAAACAATAAAAACATCAAAACTAAGACCAAAGTGCTCTATCCAGTTACTAGTGTCCTAGATCCAAGATGGTATCCCCACGACTCGAGCTAGTATTCTCAGCGTACACATCCAGTGGCGACGGCCTATCCGATCTTCTGTAATTCTAAGTTCTTCCTAGGGCTTCGTCGATGCATCCATTCAGATGTCTTAACAGTGGTGGTATAGTAGGGCGGCGGCTCCTACTCAAAAGCCTGGTGGAAGAGCTCTGTCTTACAGGCCCTGCGGAACTGCTCAAGGTCCTGCAGGGCCCGGATATCCTCCGGAAGCTCATTCCACCAAGTAGGAGCCGCCACCGAAAAAGCCCTAGCCCAGGTCACAGCCAGTTTGACATCCTTGGGGCCCGGTATAACCAATAGATTTTGGGCTCCTGACCGAAGTGCTCTTGGGGGAACGTGAGGTAAGGTGGTCCCTCAGGTAGGCTGGACCCTGACCATACAATATATGCAACTAACCACTGAGCTTCTAAGGCCAGAATTTATGAAATCCGTTCCATTTTTTTGCACACATATTTCGTCTATTACTGTTTTAGACTTGTGTGTTTGACCACTGCTACCATTCTAAAACAATTAACCTACTACATGTTGGTAATAACCCCCCTTAGGAATGAGTCCCATTATATCAAGTGGAAAATTCAATCCTATCATCATATATACTCTAGTATACACTACCTACTTTCCCAAAGTTTCCATGAACAAACTTAAGAAGAGTTCCAAACACATGATTTTATCAACACTGTATTAATAGAACCCCCAAACTCAGAATTCCTGTGACTTCAGTTTCCATTTTATTGGTCTTTTGTATCTAATAAGGTTTCTTGCAGTGTACAGTGAGATGTGATCACTCCAGCTTTGGAGAGCAGATTAAGAGAAGCCAGTGTTGGATCAAGCCAATGGCCCATCCAGTCCAACACTGTCACACAGCAGCCAAAAATACCACGTGCCATCAGGAGGTCCATCAATGGGGCCCCCCCCCCGGCAGCACCAAGAATATTTGCCCCCGAGGGCATGGAGGATAAGTCTATATATTTTTAAGCAAACTGAAATGACCAAATGCCTCAGTTGGAAATATTGTCAGCCAAGATATGTAGACAGACGTTTGTGCTATTCCACAAATACTGATGAAAACTATTTCTTGCATAATTTGGCTCGATTTGCAGTATACCTCCTCCTCTGCCCAGTACTGGGGGAAGGCCTTTTCTTTGTTCAAAAATACAGGTAAGCTTAAACAAAATTTATTTATGTGGTAATTTATCCACTTTTTGTTTTGTATACTGATAGTGAATACCTAAGACAACTTAATTATCTAGTATTTTTTGAGTCTGAATGCCAGTTTCCAAACAGTATACAGTGTTTTACAATGAAATGTGTTGTTTATGTAATTTTTGGATATGTGAACAGGCTACAAGAAGAATCTGGGAACTTTCCTCTGGGAACGCATACTTGGATGGCTGGTTTTGACACACATTTCTCCACAGGAATGCTCCAGAAGCACTTCAAAACGGTCAACAAGATGCTATGTCTGGGGCCTTAATCTCTGTGTTCTGTTAGACAAAACACCTCACTTTGTTTACAAAAAAAGGGAGAAAAGAGCAGTAAGTGAACTGACTGAAAACCTGGTCTTCAAACGTCATGGATATTTACGATTATTTCCCATTGTTCCCATTAAGATGTCATAACCACAAAATTCCACCATGAAGAGTCACTTACTTGCATTATCTTTGTTGGCCATAGCATGCATCCCAATACTGTCAAACTTGGACCCAATGTTTTCATCCAGCAAGTAGCCAAACTTCAAAGAAGCAGAAGTCAATTAGTTTTTGAAATACTACCACACAAAATGCATTTTATTAGGTAACAGAATTTAGTGAAACATACTTCTTCCGCTGCAGCAAGCATCCCAGTATCTTTGAGTTTTCTTTTTCTGCTTTCCTTTGGTCCTTTAAATAAAAATACAATTTAACAGCACTGACAATTGTACATAAAAAAACAAATATGAAGGTGTTACAGACTGTCAAGGGTTAATGCCTAACACAGTCTGAGAATCTTTGAGTGACAGGCTGTTCAAACAGAATTCTGTTAAGAGAAACAGTTAAGAAATGACAACTGAAGAAGTGACGAAGAAATGAAGTTTTTCTGAGTGAATGCTATGGTATATTTAAGACTACCCAGGGAATGCTCACCAATTACAGTTACTCCTATTCAGTTTTTGTTAATGCAAGAAAAGCTTTACTTCCGGTGCAGGGAGAGGCAGACAAGCACTGACTGTGAACCAGGAAGGAGGCAAAAGGAGAGGATCAGAGAGAATCCCCATTCAAGCCGAAAAGGGAAATTGCTTCTCGTTAAGAGAAGTAATCCGTGAAAAGGGAGATAGCTCTGGGGTGATCCCTGGTCTGTATATATAGAAAGATTTTGGGATCTTGGTTCTATATTCCTGCCTTCTAGACTTCAGGTAGGAGTCGGTGAAAGAAACCTATTGCTTGATTGTTTAAGCAAAAACTGAAAAGAAAGCCTCTCTCAAAGTTTTAAAAGACCTTTTTGAATAGAAGGAACACTTGTTGGCAACACATTACCTGAAGTCAGTGTGATTACAAAGTTACCTCCGTTTTATTATTGGTTCGCCTCATGCAGCCTACCCTTGATTCCACCTGATCTTTTCTCCTCTAAGTTAAATATTTTATTTTGAACTTCCAAAAGCCTTTCATGTGCCAAATCAGAAGCTGAATATAAGAAGGTGATTTTGTCTCTTCCCTCAGTTCCCTGGGGTGGGACAGCCATAGACAAATAAGAAGAAAATAGATAAAGGAGCTGCTCAGCAAGAAAGAAGAAAAAGGAAAATCCTGCATGTGGGGGGGGGGCGGCAGAGGGCGAAATCACACCATGCAAATGTTATGTTCGCCATAGTTAGCACTAAGAGTGGAAGGGGTACTTGTGTGCAAATCTATGGGGTACTTCCAGTCCCTTAACTGTGATTATGTCTCCACCAAACCACTAGATTGTGATATTGCAGCCTCAGGGCTTTCACATTTCTTCTTCTGTGCAGAAGTCACCACAGCTATTCTCCTTGGCAACTACACTGCTATGGGATCCTTAATACAGTTGCAGTTATTCCTGACTGCCTCTCCCTGCACCGGAAGTAAAGATTTTCTTGGATTAGCAAAAACTGAATAGAAGGAGTAACTGTAATTGGTGAGCATTCCCTGGGTAGTCTTAAATATACCATAGCATTCACTCAGAAAAACTAAACCGCAAAGTCAATTCTGTCTCAGGTCACTTTTTCTTAAGGATGCCATTAAAATAATGTAGTCCTCATCTCTAGCCATCCTGGTTGCTCATATCTTTGTTCTCTCTGAAGTTATGTTTTGTAATTTTGAAGGGGAAGAGGACAATGGTAGTGATTTGCAACTCTTTCTTAGCATTATGGTTCATGTACTTCCCAGGCTCAATATATAGCAGGTTTTTAAAATCTAAATGTTACCTTTCAATGATCCAGCAAAATCCATTTTTTTTGTCCTTTTGCCTTTGTTACTACTGACAGGTTTGACTTGGTCTTCAGTTTCATCTGTCAGCACAAATAAAAATGATTCAACTTTTATTCAGCATATATGTAAAACCGAACACTGATAATGAAAGTTTTTGAATATTCCATTTGGAGTATTTAACTGAACACTGAAATCTTCTCATTTATTTTTATTCATTTTACCCTACCTTCCTCCCCAAAGAGGCTTAGGTCACTCTCCTCCTCCTCCATTTTATCCTCACTTGTAAGGAAGGTTAGTTTCCATCACAGAGTAAGGATTCAAACCTGGGTCTCCCAGAACCTACTCTGATAGTCCAACCACTACACCACATTGGGTCTCAGTTCCTACTTACAGAGTACATGAGCCATCCATTCCCTATCTCAGATGTTTCTGTGTGATTCCTTGGATAATGGAACGACAGTGCTTACTAAATTGTGTCTGCTGAACATAAGAATTTTATAGCCGCCTCTGACTGTTGTCAATAACAGCAGATTTTTTTCAGTTAGAAGAAGCAAACCTATTTTTCCTATGTTTATTTTTGGAAAGTGTCCTATTTCTAATTCATCTGCATGTAATGAGAACAACAGCATCACTGACCCTGCGCAGAAGAAATTATTATGCAATGTTTGGCTACTACAATTATCCAGTCAAAATCAAGGGCCAATGCATTTGATCATGTTTTCTCCATCGGCAAAACCTGATGATGGCTTGGAAGCTGTTTGCAAGTCACAGGACCTCTGCTTTAAGACTATGACCTAGTTAAGAGGAAGGAATTGAGTATTTTATTATGAGAAGGCCAGTAATTTTCTCCTTCATGGATGCGCAAACCCCTGCAATCACATATCCTTGGGAGTGGAGTTCACTCCCAAGTGTCATCCTTGCCAATTTGGCAACAGCCTTGGCACAGGCAGAACTGTCTAGCACAGCAACTGCTCTCATTTG
Source organism: Gekko japonicus (assembly GCF_001447785.1). Taxonomy (NCBI): domain Eukaryota; kingdom Metazoa; phylum Chordata; class Lepidosauria; order Squamata; family Gekkonidae; genus Gekko; species Gekko japonicus. The sequence continues at coordinate 92,025 of NW_015164211.1, forward strand.
GAGAGTACTAACTAGTCAAAGAGGATCATACAATAATAATTATCAGATGGAGCCCTAGGGAACACCTTCGGAGTGTATGACTGCAAATATAAATAAAATAACTAGTTCCCTATGGAATTTAAAATTAGAATTTCAGTAAGATGATCTAACAATTTAAAGGATCTTTACCTAGATTGTCATCATCAGACACATCCATGAAGGTCCCCCCTTCTTCATCAAGGTCTTCTCCAACGTCTTCATCCATGCTAAGAGACACTTCCTCATCATCAAAATCATCCTCATCAGAATCTTCCCAGTCTGCCTCATCACTTTGGCTTTTCTTATCACTACTGCTTTTGACATTGCTAAAAAAAATATTAAAATAACAAGCTTTTAAATGAAAGGCCACACATCTACCTCTCTCAAAGTGCTTGTATAAGAAATGCAAGATTAACAAATAATTTTAAATTTCTTGTAAGAAAGAATTTAATCTATAAAGCCATTAAAACAGACTGAACTAATGCTAATACCACAACAAAGAGAGTCTTTGGTTAAGGCTATTTCACTCTATAAGAAGGTTTCAATAAGGTCTATAAGCAATGTCTACGGACAGGGTTATGATCTTCTCCTTATGAGAAGGGATCCCCATATGTAAGTCTATAAGGAGTTACAGCACTATGTGAGATTTGAACTGACACAGACTGCTATGCCACTACAGAAATATGCAATTTCTCAAATAATGAAACTACAGAATTGGGGGGGGGGGGGGGCTCTCAAAGAAAACACACTAACAGTGCAATCCTAAGCAGATCTGTTCAGAATCCAAGTGACATCTACTCGAGGGGGCTTATTCCAAGGAAATTGTTCTTGGGCTGGTACTGTAAATAACCTAATGACTAAAAAGTTCACACAGACAAGTTGCAGTAGCTGTGTAAATATTTAGGAGTGGCTCCTTGCCCTGATGTCGATGGCCCAGGCTAGTGCGATTTCATCAGATGTCAGAAAGTAAAAGAAAAGTCAATGTTGGTTAATACTTGCATGGGAGACCACCAAGGAAGTGCAGGGTTGCTACAGAAAGATAGACAATGCAAACCACGAACATCTCTTGCCTTGAAAACCCTACAGGGTCGCCACAGGTTGGCTGCAACTTGACAGCACTTTCCACCACTAAGTACTCCATGCTCACCATTAGCCTCCCCATCTCACTGCTGTCCCCACCCATTCCGCCTCTTAATGTTAAAGAATTGCTGGCTCTTTGCATGAGGAGCAAGCACATCACACTACAGGGGCCACAGGTGAACAACAGATTGCAAGACTGGTTTATAAAGGCTTCCCTGGATAAATTAATGGGCACCCTAGGTTTCCAGGCATCCCATAATAGGCACTTCTTCCCGTAATACAGATACGCTATAGAAACTAGATCACATAAAGTAAATAGTGTGTATTTTGATGGATAACTTTCAATTAAATTAAATCTTCTAAAACTATATTATATAAAAACTCTCATATGGGTCAGAATTTCGTTCAGTCTCCCTCTTTAGTGTAACACAGTTCAGAGTGCATGAAATTTGAAGCAGTGGGAACAAGAACATACAGTGAGCCTATTAAATCACTGCATACACTCATCTTTGCTTTATGGGCCAGGAAGGTGGAAGTGCTATGCTGACAGGCGGCTTAGCGGACAAAGAGTTGGAATGGGGGGGGGACCAAAAGCCATCAACTGAGATCACTCCTGAAAAAAACAGTGATTGCTAAACCCATTGTTTCTCAGGACGAAACTAGATGTGCAGGTTTTTAAACAGTTGGGACTGGGTTTCCCAATTCAGTTCACCTGCAGCCACACAGCGGCTATGGGAAATGGCTGTGTAAAAAACAAAAAGAGAACAGCCTGTTTGGGCTCAGAATGCCACTGTGGGGGAAGGAAGGGCTCCTGTGCCTCTCCACTCCCAGTCATTTTCCTGCACTGAAAGAGTGCTGGGGGGTTATTTCCTCACTTTTGCTGTTCCACATGGGGTATTCTGTGTGCACTGGAACAAAAAAATGGGGAGACAACGCCTCCCAGCACTGTTTAAATGCAGAAAAACGGCCTCAGAGGGAGCCCTTCTTTCCCCCATGGTGGCATTCTGAACCCAAACAGACTCTTAAAAAAAAACACTTGGAATTCACTGCCACAGGAAGTGGTGGCGGCTACAAGCATGGACGGCTTCAAAAGGGAATTAGATGAGCATATGGAGCAGAGGTCCATCAGTGGCTATTAGCCACAAGGTATAGATAGGGACTCTGGGGCAAGTGATACTCTGTCTTCTTGGTGCTTGGGTCAACAGTGGGAGGGCTTCTAATGTCCTGGCCCCACTGATGGACCTCCTGATGGCACCTGGTATTTCTGTCCACTGTGTGACACAGAGTGTTGGACTGGATGGGCCTTTGGCCTGATCCAACATTGGCATCTCTTATGTTCTTATGTTCTTAACCATTCCCTACAGAGGCTGTGTGGCTGTGGGGAACCCAAACTGCATCTGAGAAACCTGGCCCCAACTCCTCAAAAACCTGTACCTCTAGTTTAGCCTTAAGCCTTCCCTCGATGAACACACTGAGCTTCCGTCAAGATTAAAAATGTCAAGCTTCCATCCACAGGTATAAAGAAGCAATTTGTCTACAGTCTACCTGACACCCTTTGAATGTAATGCCATTTAATTACCACCAATGTAACAACAAGGTGGATATTTTCATCCTTTTAAAGCACACTGAAACAAAGTGGGAATTCTAATTCATGCTAGGGATTGTGGGGAATGACACATGGAAAGGGGTGAGGGGGTTCATTCAGTTCAATTCACACAGAGTACAACATCTTAGATATATAAATGCAAGACATACTGTTGGCCACATCAAGGGACAAGCACATCATAGGAATGAGCACAGCACAGCATACTTTACATAAAAGCATACATATAATGCTGCTTTCAGCATAATTTTAAGGTGTGGAAGCAGGTATTTACAATCCAAAGGCTCTCTTCCCATACTACCCACTACCAAACAAATCAATAAAATAATGGGAAGAAGAATCCACTGTATTATTCTGACTAGGCAAGGAGTAGAAACCCTTCCAATCAAGAGGAAGAAGAGAAGAGATTGGATTTATACGGCTTGCCCAAGGCCATCCAGCCAGGTGCAAGTGGAGGAGTGGGGAATCAAACCCGGTTCTCCCAGATTAGAGTCCGCGCACTTAACCACTACACCAAACTGGAAAGAAAGGGAGAAATCAAGCAAGAGTTTGCTGCAACCAGGTCAGGTATGAGGGATGTACAGGGAGAAATCAAGCAAGAGTTTGCTGCAACCAGGTCAGGTATGAGGGATGTACCTCTTAAAGAAGCGCAGTCCATTCTGAAAACCTTTCAGTCCTCAAAATGGACAGTGGATAGAAAAATAGAATCATAGAGTTGGAAGGGGCCATACAGACCATCTAGTCCAACCCCCTGCCCAATGCAGGACCACAAGGATGCAGAGTTTTACAAAAGTAATCAGATTACATGGAAGTTAGTTTAATTTGGTAAACCCACCACCATAATGGCCCAATTTCAGAAAGGAAGGGACATAAAACATGTTTCACTGAAACTGTGTTTTCTTAGAGTTTTACAACAACATTGGGACATAATATATCACATGCAATAAACGGCATATGACAGTACTTTATTCTGTACTATACAGGGTTTTAAAAAAATGAAAACACCTTACCCAGCAAAATTAAGGTCTTCTTTTCCAATTGTATCAAAATAACTGTCTTGTTCAAATGAATCTGAAAGAGACAAGATGTAGGGAGAGGTTTGATTTCACAATATCAAAGCAAATTAAACATTTTGATTTGGTTAAAAAAACATCTGCTCAATGAACAATGTTAATGGGAGGATTCTGTGGAAATCTGGCAGGTATACTGGCTCATGTTTCTGTTCTTTCCTTTTAAAATTGTTTTTAATGAATATTTATATTTTAGTGTACTTAACTTGAGCATTAGAAAGGGCAGGAAAGAAAGATTTTAAACAAAATCATGCCATGTCACAGGCAGGTTTAAAGATTTCATGACATTTTGCAAATGTGTGTTAAGCATTCAGTGAACTCCATTTGGATTTCCTCACATACACCTCTGACTCGGGACCCTTTTATAGAAAGTCATCTTGCCTTTCATCAACTGGCTCAACCTTAGAAGATCTGTCAAAGAACTGTAACCCATCTTCCAGGGGAGTCAAAGTATGCTACCCACCCTTGACAGGGTTAAGGAACTGGCTGCAATAGCCTTACCTAATGCTCTTTCAAACTCATCATCATCCACATCTTCAACACTTTCATCATCTCTCACAGGAGTCTTTTTTTCCTTCTCCATGTCCAGCCTTTTATAAAATCTGAGGATTAAAAATAAAATGCTGTGAACATTCAAATAAATCAGAATTAACAAAATATGCCAATTGGTCAAAGTCATAGTAGGGTTAGTTTCTCTGGGTTAATTCTGTGAGACTTCTAAAATTCACTAAGGCCAGCATATTCCCTTTCTTATGACATCACAGTGCCCACCCCAACCTAAGTCAGGCCTGTAGCTACTGCGTGGATCCTTGGGGCCACGCCCACTCCCTAATCTGCCCTGCCCCCAAATCTTCTCTGACCTTTTTGTAGTTCCTTGTAGGCTCACACACTCCTGCCTCCTGCCCGCAGAAGTGGAAGGCCCAGCTCTCCGCCAGCAAAGCTCTAATCCAGCGAGAGGGTGGCCAAGCTACGGGTGGTTCCTCCCAGACAGGTCACGAGTGCACGGCCCTGCAGGTGGGATGCGCCGCTGGATGCTAGGAAGCTGCTGGACACTGTGGGATGCTGCGGGAATGGTGCTGCTGCTGCAGCACAGCTGCAAGGATGAGTGGGGGTGGCAGAGCAGCCAGCCTTCCATGACACTCACAGGCTCCACCTGGTGTGTAGCCTACCACTCTAGGAAGAGGCTCACCCCGCCCCATACTTCTTAGTGAGGAGTAGGGGGCCCAGATAAAGGGCTGGGAGGATCTTCTGTATGCTTTCTGAGCACATGGTGTGGCCCTCATGGAGATGGTGGGCTTGGCGCCCAGTGAGGCACCATACAACCCGAGTGTGCTTCTCCCTGCAGCAGCTCAAGGTTTCTGTGGGTGGGAGCCTTGAAGGGGTGCTTTTGGGCAGGGGGGAGAGAAGGGGGCAGCAAGCGGAAAGGCCCCCCCCATGTACCTACATTTCCGGAAGTGATGTTGGAAGTGATGTAAGCACATGGGGGCAAAGAAAGCTCCCCCCCATGTACCTACGTCAGTTCCAGAAGTGACGTTGGAAGTGATGTAAGCACATGGGGGCAATGGGCCCCCCACCAAAAATTGTCTAACTATGGACCTAAGTGTTTATTGGCTGATAATGGGGGGGGGTTGCCTCCAGCCAAATGTAAGCATCCGCATGGTATTTAAAAGCAGTACACCAGGGGTCCTCAAAACTTTTTGAACCTGCAGATGCCTTTGGCATTCTGACACAGGGTGGTGGGCGCAACCAGAAAATAGCTGCCTCAAGAGGCAGAACCAACCACAGAATGTCGGGGAGTGAGGTTATGCATAACTCTAATTGTAGCTCTTCAATATTTCAGGCAGAAGCTCAGGATGAGTTTTAAAAGGAACATACTGCTTTAAAATATTTTCTTGCATATACAAACAACTTACTGGTGGCTACTCAGTCAAGATCCTTGTACTGTGGTGGCAGCCGCTCCCAAAGTAACATTTTTTAAAAAACTACTCAGCCAATCTGATCTCCAATGGCCTGTCAGAACCCCACCTGGGCAGAAGTGCCATCCAGCCTCATCCCCTTTCTAAATATACTTGGTGGGTGCCAAAAAAAGGTGTTGGTGGGCACCATGGTACCCATGGGAACTATCTTGGGGGGGCCCTGCAGTATATCCATAGATATAAATATTCTCCAAACCGCTAAAACACTACTGTAAAAATATAAAATTGCTAAAGCTATTTCATAAATGAAACCACACATTTACTGTGACAGTTGCGGTCACCTTCCCACATTCATTATTTTATTTATTTAAAATTTATTTAAAGCATTTCTGTCCCGCCTTATCCCCTCAGACTCAAGACAGCAAGTTTTGCCAAATACTTTCTTCTATGTTGACTACAATGCCTAAACAAGAGCCTACTTCTTCTCATTACTCAAAATGGTAACTAGTAAAAACAGTTCCCAGGAGAAGGCTATACAGATGGGTCTACCTAAGATACAGTATGAGATTAGAATGTCCCACGGTTTAACGACATCTCACATATTTAAGACACAATATCCTGCTTTCCCATGTCATCTCTCCAGGGTAGCTATGATTCCACAATTCTTACCAGTACAATATTTGCCCAGAAAACTGTACTGTCTTAGAAAGCTTCACCAAAGATAAGAAATCCTAATCAGCACCTAAACAAACTGATGCTGATGCATCTCACCACAGCTATAGCTGCTGATGCAGTATGAGCCAGAGTACTGAAAGGCAGCAGACAGCAAGGAATAATAGAAGCAGATACAAAGAAAAAAGAACAAGAAACTGGGGGGAAAGGTATGATTGTTATGGGAAAGTTCTCTCTGACAGTAACTATGGGGCCCTTCTAAGGATTGTTGATATGGGTAAATTGCATCATAGATCCTAAAGACCCCATATGGTTACTAAAATCTCTCAGTAGCATCTAGCAATCTGTAATATTATTGCTGGCTGTAATCCTCTCAACACAGTCCCTCCTTTAAGTCATATAAGCCAATGTCAGGAACACTTCCATGAATGCAAATCATAAACACCAACCAGAAAGAAACCTCCGCATAAGGAACACAATTGGTACACAGAAATATAATTCAGAGTTTTCCATTACCTGTGAAAAAAGACTTCATCTACTGGGATTTGGCTTTCATCTTGTGCAAGAAACTCCTTACTGTTTACTAGAAATAAAAGAGATCAGGGGTGTTTTACCAAATGAGCTTGCAATAAAAGTCATTAAAATGTTCTGCACTCTATTTTCTTATTTTATTTTGAGCATATCCATATCTCTTAGGTATTTTCATTTTGTAAACTGCCTTGCGCACTGTTTGGGGGGAGTTTGGGATTTTTAAAAATCAGTGTGTTTCTATGGCCCTGCCAGCTTCAACCAGTTAATCAGAGTTTTCAACTAAACCACTGAATCCAGATTGAAGTTTGTCCCCCCCACACACACACACCTGATGTGGCCAGAGAACAAGCAATGATTCTGGGACATGAAAACAATGAAAGGATCTGCTGCCAAGCATTCCACATAGGTGTACTTGGGCTTCCTCCTCCTTCCTAATCTAGATTTGATGAAGAAACTTAAAGATGGCTGTTCCTTTGAGAGCATATCTAAAACTCATATATAATTTTCATTTTGAATTAAATTCCTAAGATTTAATACGTTTTTAAAATATCTAGAAGTCCCTCAATACTGAGAGAGCTTGAGTTATCAGGTGCTGGAATATAACACACTCACAAACTCATTTTGTGACCAAATTATATTATTTCCCAGGTAATCCAGGAACTGTGCATCATGCCAAAACAAACATTAAGGGTACACTGATTTAGCCACTTTTCGGTCTAAACTGTGCAAAGCAGCACAAGAAAAATTCTAGTAGGGACAGAAGAGGTTAACAGCACTGCTCAAGTCATGGACTGTGTTTCATTTTTATTTTTTGGATACACATATTCAAACACCATCACAGCAAACACTATCACAGCAATGGTGAACCCTTCTCATGAGAGAAGACTGAAAGCACTGCATGAACGTAATACAAAACATTTCAAAAGGACCCCAAATGTGGATCCCAAAGTGGCTTATCACAACATTCTCCTCTTTTCCCCTTTACCCTCAAAACAACAACCCTATCGGGTAGGTTAGGCCGAGAGATATGGCGCCCCAAGGTCACTAGTGAGCCTCCGTGGCAGAATAGGGATTCAAACCCAGTTATCCCAGGTCCTAGTCCACCACCACTACACCATACTGCCTCTTATTCTTAGAGTGTAAAGTCAAACCAGTGATTGTAAGAAGAAGCTCCTTTGTATCGAAATGGCAAAGTTTTGCCTGGGTAACTTTAAAAAACAAACAATCCGTTATATAATCTAGTCCGGTGAGAAATTTTCTGGTTTAAATCATTTAGGCAGAAGAAATGTAGTCACCGGATATCTTGGGAACATGGATTAGAAATAGAAAGTTGAGAAGTTCCAACCCCATTAGGATGTTGCTGCTGTTAATCTAGCGTCATGAGTAAGGATATTCCTTTTTAAAAAGGTTAAGCCTTCCCAGTTCACCAGATTGCCATCTCTTGCAAGTTTAACAATGATGAAAGGGACCTCCTTTGGAAAAGCTTATTTTAATGGTGTTTTATAGTCAAATATTAAATAATAGTAATGTTCTGAATGTGAGAACTTGAAAAATTCTGAACTACCTGCTAATGAAGGCATGAGAATCATTTTATAACAGATGTAGCATAAATAAGGGGCTTGGGACCCCCTAGTTGTCTGCTCAGATGACAAACAGGCCAGCACATCTTGAGAAGAGAGATACAGGGCGAAGGCCTTCAGGATTCCGTATCCTTTCTATCCCCAGAATGTAATGCATTGTGCTTGCACAAGCCCTGAAGGATCTTTTCCCCCCCTGTTTATTATGACTGAACTGTTACAATAAAAATAATGTTTTGGCACAGATCTAAATATATACAATAAGAAGGGTCAGTGACTCAACAGGTATCTGTGGCTGCAATCCTAAGAACACTTTTGTGAGCTAAGCCCCACTGTGGCTTACTTCCAAGGAAACCTATTTAGGATTGCTCCCTGTATGGCAGTCCTTACATTCCCTACATCATAAAAATTTATCCTGATGGGGATTAGGATAAGACAGTGTACTTATGATCTGAGTACAAATGAATAAAATATCTGCACTTACCAACAAGGTTTCGTATGTTACTCATGGACTGTTTCTTCTTTGGTTGCATCACCACACTGCTGGTGTTCTCTGCAGCAGAAAGTCAAGAGTTGATGCAAAATTATCAGCATACTAACTTTCTACTCCTGCACATCACAGACATCTGCTAACTATGATAGTGACAGGGCACATGCAGAAGGTCCCAGTCCAATTCCCAGCACCTCCAGTTAGAAGATCTCAAGTAGCAGCTCTTGGGAAACACATAGTTAGATGGACCAATGGTCTGACCTGGCATAAGGTAGTTTCATATTACCAACAAAAATATACAGGCTTCCTACCTTTGCCTTTATGGCCTTTGGGATTCCTGTACACAAAACGATCTAAGAATCTCATTAGTGTGAAATCCTGTAGAGGATCACCTGAGTATTCAATGTATCTCCCCTGAAATAAAGTCAAAATTCATGGTGTAAAATAAACATGGACCAAAAAGGTGTAAAAGCCACTTATGTTTATAGTCAGTTCACGATACTGAGGGATGATATCTTGAAGAACTGGTGCAGAAGAGTTAGAAGAAAAGGCGCCAGTTGAAAGGTAGCAATTGTCAACACAGCCCCCTTTAATCTCTTGCCCATTGCCTCCACAGTCCAGTCATTCGTCCCTCCCCCCATTTATCATGTGCCACTCCACTGTGCCACTCAAATGGTGAGGAACAGAACAGACAAAAGAACACAGAGAGAACAATCAGAAAGAGCCACGGCTATGCTCTTTAAAGACAGAGCAACATCTGGGTTGCAAAATAATGATGCCACGTCAGACTGCTTTTCAGAAAGAGAGGGGTGGAATGACTGATTGGAGAACAATGCCACCTTTCACTTCCCCCACCCTTTTCCCTGTGTCTGGAAAAAGGAAGGCGTAGTATCTCCATGGTATCTCCAGTGCACATGCCAAGCGTCATGCTACAACACAAAGTGCTGAAAAAAAGAAGAAATTCAACTCACCTCTAGGATAGTTTTTGCAAAAAGGACCACAGATGGATGAAAGTGTTCTGAAAGCTGGAAAAATAAGACCCACCCTGTAAGAGCAACTCAGATTTCACTGTAAATATTAACTTTAAAAATAAATATACAATGTGCTATTTCCATAAATATAAAATAAACATGATGACTTTTGAAAACAAGTTCGGCATGTAACAAAAGGCTGCAACAAATACTGTCAAAACATATAAAAGCTACCACACAGATGCTGTTTTCAGGAACCTCCATGTGGAAGGCTACTAGCATACAGGTCTGTCCTTAGCCCACCTTTATGTATCAGGTTGGGGTATTTTCCACTGAACAAGACCATGACTTTCAACAAAATCCCAGAGTAAATGTATACAATAAAATAAGATCATTTGAAAAAGAGTTGCTAAAAACCAGTGGCTATGCAAAGGCTTAGATTCCATCTCATTAAAGACAAATCTTTAATTCCTGGTGAACTTTTTCTCCATGAAAATGTTGTACCTTCTTTAGTTCCCAAAGGCTTGTCCTATCTGCTCCACAGTATGAAGGATTTCGATGTAATGGGTCATAGCTATTCAAGTTCTTGCTACCTGGGGAAAAATGAATTTTTGTATGTCTTGAAACAAAAATAGATAAGCATATTTAGACTGGAGTGCCAGCTGCTAACAGAATAGCGGAGGAAAAAACCAACGGACCAAAACACCTATTTGTATTATTCCTCTTGTCATCTTTCACATCTTAAAAACAACCTTCTCTTTTCTCAACTGCTTAGAATCAAACAAAATTTGACCTCCCAGCGGGACTATGGAATTCACAGTAGAGAACTGTGTGTATATTTTAGAGATCGTGGTTACTTGTGCATTTCAGTATTCTCCGAGATCTATGTCAATCAAGAGAATCATCAATAGACATTTAGTGCAGGATATTCTGGGATGTGAACAGCCTTTGAGGTTGGGTTTTAGGTGCACTAAAAATGTGACTGATTGGTTGGTCCATTCAGATTTTGCAAAACTCTCTGTGCAGTCAGATGGACCTTCTGGACATCATAAATGTGGGGTGTGTTTGACTTGTGATTTAGTTTTGGGGATAAAGAAATTTACTCATCCGAATACTGGTTACAGCGTCACTTTAAACCATTTTAGTTGTTGCAGCACAAAACATTGTGGTTATCTGGTGATCTGTCCTTGTCAAAAATTATACACGGGTACTACAATAAGACCTGTAAAAAAAAAAAGCATTTTGGAGCACTAGTCCCAAATACACAATAAAATTTTGGGGGTTCCTCTTGTTGATCATTTTGGTCAGTGCAACCATTCTGCTGACTGTTTGAGCGTTTTTGTTATTTACAGATTTGTGAGTAAAATTTATAATTATAGAATCACAGAGTTGGAAGGGGCCATACAGGCCATCTAGTCCAACCCCCTGCTCAATGCAGGATCAGCCTATAGTATCCCTGGCAAGTGTTTGTCCAGACTAATACATGAATATTAGTAAGATTTTGTTACAACAAGAAGCATTATGGATCTTCCATCGACCCTTCCCTAAGGGTCTGGATTTAGATAATGATTTTTCTTGCTTCATCTGAATCTTTACATGTTGGTTTCCTGCCTTAATTTTGTACATGAATGTTGCTTTAAGGACCTTGTATACTCTCAAATGACAAACACCTGCTTTGCTACCAGTTAAGTAACTTAGTTTCCATTGATAGGACACATTCAAAATGTGTCTTTATGACTTTGGTTTGAACTGACAGCAACCTTGCATAAGGAAAGAACGTCTTGGTGAATTTTTTCCCTTTGGAGCAGGTATTTTTAAATTTTGCTGAATCCTGCCTTGCAGGTGTTTTCATCTTTGAGTTTTGGTAAAATTTCTTTGTATTTATTATTCAGAGAAGACTTGGGGTTCCATCTTTGTGAAGAAGCCTTGGGCAAAATGCAGCTTGTTATAAGCTGGCTCACACATAAAGAAGAATATTGGAGGAACCTACATGAGTTCATCCAACAGACTCCAGTGAATTCTGAAACCCTTTGTGGGACGGTTTAAACTTTGAAGACTGTGTTCTATGTTATTGGAGTTCTAGTGTATGAGCTGATAAGAGATTGGGTGTGTAGTGGCCCCTGATTTTTTAAAATATTAGTGTCTTTTGGATGTACAACATGGCTTTCTAGATCTAATTTCATCATAGTATTTGAACGGTATTGGACTGTGTCCTCTATATTATATTATATTTAAAATTTGGGTGGGTTTTTTTTTGTTTTTGCTTTGTTGAGCACAGTTTATTGAGCACAGTTTATTGCTTTGTTTTTGCTTTGTTGAGCACAGTCTTTGGCATACATCCTCTGTACTGCTCTTTGGCTTTGATCTCATCAAAGACATGGCAAGGGCCTTTCCAGCCAGGAAGGGATCAGAACACAGACTCCTACTTGGGCACCCACATTCTAACCTCTCCTGATTCTGACCCCCTAAGTGGGCTGCAGGACACACCACTTAGCTCCAGTTAGGCTCTACTGTGGCCCGTGTAATAGTATGAGTTTTGCACCCCTGTCACACAACCTCTAATTCCTGTGGTTTAAACAGCAGGTATGCAGCTGATGCTCCACAGAATTATCAGATGCCTAAAGTGAAGCAGGGCACAGGAACCTGCACTGAAGTGCAGAGAGTTCAGAACTGGGACCTGAAGAGCTAGACTCAATTTTCTTCACATCCAACATCTCTCAACTTCAGTTCTCATTCTGAGAGTAAAAGCAGCCTAACTTGATAAAATGGACACAAATGATAAAGAATGACAGGCAATGAGGGAAATACTGGGAAGTGCATCTTTCTAGGTAGACATTAGTACAGAAGCAGTCAAAATGGCTTGCAGCCTTGCCAGTGTCTTATCTACTAAAAGCACGTCCAAATATTTTGGCACTCAGCTCCCACTTGGCTCAATTCAACCTCATTCAAAAATGAGCATTGGATTACTGAAGCCACTGTTGAGTGATAGCCCTCAAATGAAAAGTTTGCCAGCATTAAGATATTCCTTTAGGAATCCCCATCATTACAGTGATTCCAAGACCAAACTTGGAAGTTTACAATTATTTTTACCTGCCAGGTTCTGGTGATGGACCCATGATGCTCTTGAACTTGAGTCACGAAGTTTCACAGACTCCTCTGCTCTTTTCTTTTCTTTCTCTTTATCCACATTTACAAGTTTTGCCTCCTCCTCTTCAGTTTCTTCAAGGTCACGAAAATGTTCCTCATCGTCTGATTCCTAGGAAACAAATTAGTTAAGCCCCTTATAGCAACTTTACATTTTCTTACTAGAAAAATCAGAGCACACAAACAGACAATGGTGCCACTCAGTGCAGAGCAAGTTGCCCATTTCTGCCAGAGGGTCTCTGTAATTCACCCCACATCAAAATGACTTTTTTGATGCAATTACTTTAAGAGAATATTTTTTTTAATTGTTGGATAGCTTTTACACAGATGTAAACCATTCATCCCAAGAAAATTACCATTTGTAAGGCAAAGCAGAATTAGAAGCAGTTTTTAAACAAGATCAACAACCATAGAAAGCAAAGGGATACCATACCACATTATCCTGAAGCTGCACCCATAACCCTGGCCTTAGTTTCAAAAGTTCAGATACAAGGTACAAGGTGCCACAGGTGAAAGGTGGCATTTGGGAACAGGTGACTTGAAGCAGTCGCTTGACAAAAGCTTTCACCCGCCGCAATACGGTATCAGCCTTCAAAGATTTGTAGACAAGGTTGAGGAACATTGACTGTTTGGCACACAGTGCTAATCCTGGGTCCAACAACTTCCTGCCAAAAATTATAACATTACCAGTATTAACTTAATAATAATTCACTCAAACAAGTTCATTGGATTTAAAGCAGAAGCCAAAATACTTAAAACGTTTAGATCACAGATTAGATACAATCAACATATCTGCCTTGTTTTCAAGAAATTGATTAGCACTGTTGCTGCACAATATTTCATCACGGCTATCCTCATTTAAAGTGGACATCTACTTTACACAAATAAGAACCTCGATTTTAAATACAGTACACAAAAAGGCTTCTATAAGTAATGAACAATCCTGCACACACATCAACTGATATCATATTTAAATATTAAATGTGTGAATCGTTGGCTGGAATGCATTGAGAGACATGAAGAAAACTGCTAGTTCAGCATTAGGGTCTTGGCTCAACCCTCCTTCCTGTCAGGATAACCAGTAGCAGGGATCTGGAAAAGGATATAGGCATCACCTTAAAAATTAACAGGGCCATTGAGCTCCCGGCAGAGATCCGGACCCTGCGGGACCTTGTACAGTTCCGCAGGGCCTGCAAGACGGAGCTCTTCCGCCAGGCTTTTGAGTAGGAGCCGCCGCCGCTGCCACTATACCACCACCGTGGCTTATCTACCATCTACCTGGCCTTGGGCGGGGGTCGTCGTCGCCCAGAAGAGGAAAATTACTCTGGCGCTCCTGCTTTCCTTTACCATCAGCCGCCAGTGAGGGACATCGACCATCTTGAACTTCTAAATTGAACTGTAGAGCACCATTTTAGTTTGTATTCAGTTTGTATTTATTGAGGTTTTAAATGTGATCTATGTTTTATTTCCAGTGTTGCCGCTTGTTTGCCGCCCTGGGCAGTATGGGTGGGGCGGGATATAAATCCCAAAATAATTAAATAAATAAATAATCAACAGCCTACCAGCATCAGAGCCTTAAAGGAAACAAAGCAATTACTCTTGCTATGCAGAGTGGCCCAAGTGCAGTTTCCATTCTACCAAACTTAAATACACATACACCATTTAAAAACCTATCAGTTAACAGCCATTATTCCACAAAATTGTATTTGATGGATACATCGATGCTTACTTATACAGGGCTGTGTAATATCGGTCGGATATTGTCTGGTTAGAATCCATCACTTGGAACAGCAGCATCAAGGCCTGGACACTGGTGTTGAAGTTCACAACGTGCAAAACTTTAAACAAGGTATTCATCTGTTCTTTTACCTTTTCATCACTTGTCTGAGCATAAGGATAAGCTCTGTTCACTCCTGTTAAGAGAGCACTAAGCATCTTGGACTCAACATCTTTTTTTTTTATGCAAGAGCCAAAAAAGGAGAAATAGAGGGCTATGAGTTTATTAGCCAGCTCGCTCTCTTCATGGCTAAGGACCATTTGGTTCAAAAAGCAAATTGCATAGTATTGTGCTTTCAGACTAATGTTTGATCTGTAGAGAAGCCTTTCCACTTCATTGCACACTACTCCTTTCATGTTGGGGTGCTTATGAAGCAGAGTCTCTAAGAGATAAGATGCTTTGGTGGCAACTTTGTTTTGAGGATCTCCCAGCTTATTTACCAACTGTACAAGAAAAGCTTTCTCTTCCTCTACCTTGTTACAGAGAAGTTCATGAGCAACAGCAAGTGCACGCGCTTTCGTTGCCACCAAGGGATCGTGAGTCAGAGCTTCAAGCACATGCACAAATTCAGCCACCCAGTGCTTCAGATGATGCTCAAAGTACCACAGTATCAGGCGCCTGTCCCTCGAATCCTTGTTGCCACTGGAAAGTTTTTCTAGAATGCCAAAAGGATGTTGAGAGAAAGTATGCAGCTTACGATTGTCTGGTAAAAGGTGTGTCATGAGAAGCTCCTTGAATGTGTCCAATGCCATCAAACTCTGTCTTCTGCTGCCTTTCTTTTTGATCAGATTCACCAAAGTCTCTATAAAATGAAGGGAGTGGACAGCAGCATCTTGAATAAGAAGAGTCATAGCAGCCATTCTGTCAGCAAGAGTACCTGATGACACTACAGTTTTCATCCAAGCAGATGATGATCGCTTCTGCAGATCCTTCTTGCTCTTGTAGAGGTCAGTCTCTTGCTGGTACAGCTTTTCTGCCAAGGCCATATACTTGGAAACAAGAGACTGATCTTGGGTTTCAGCAGTAAATTCATTTGTATATTCTAGATCATACCATTTGCCCCCTGGTTTTATCAGCAGCATCTGCCGCTCATGGAACTGAAAAATTTCTTCTTTCTTTTCTTTCTCATCTCTACATAGAGCTGGATGTTTCTTACTGTTTTTGGCATTAACTAACTGTATCTTCCCTTTGCTTTCTTTTACTTGATTTTCTTTTTTTCCTATTGCAGTTACATTTACTTCCTTTTGTTTCACTTTCTTTTGTGGCTTCCCTTCTGTTTCCACTGTGGTTCCCTCTTCTTCCACTACTAGCAGTTTCTCAGAATATCTGCTCACACCCAAGGATTTTATAAATGCTTCCAGTTCTCCTTGCTTTAAATCATCAATTGATCCTTTTTTGCCACCATCCACAAGTTCTTCAGTCTCATCCAAAGCAGCAAGCATGAGATAATCTTGCTGCATAAAACAAAAGAAAGACATCTCATTAATATGCCTACAGACTACATTACCAGACATCACATACTTGATAAAAATGCCAAACCACACACAAACACACACTTATGACACAGGGGTTAGACCACCTCAGCAAAGGAGCCTAGTAACTTTTTAAAAGTCAAAAGATAAAGAACAGTAAACTTTTCTGTTTAATATATACCAGTAAAAAATTTGTAAGGTAGTGAATCATCGTCACATCATTTTGGGATTTCAATAAGCAAAGCAGGCACAAGAGCAGTAGGACAATCAAATCACATGCTTGCATTAAAGAAACAAAAGGTACTCAGTGGGCCATCTACTCTTCTGCAGCTCTAGCTGCTTTCCAGACATTTATGAAAGGAAATGCATACAACTCAAATGTCCTTCAAAGCAAGGGATATCCTGCATTTGTCAAAAATTACTCTCAGAGTGCTGTACTTTGACAAGACTGCCTGAGAAATCAGAACAGATAGCCTATGTGCAACAAAAACAACAAATGCTCTTGGGGCAATTTAAGACTAACCGTTTTATTGCAACATAAGCTTCTTCGGACTGAAACTTACATGGGCTCTAAGAAATAAAAATATCAAGAAGTTGCTGCCACAATGTAAGCATTTGTCTTTAAGATGCTACAAAACTCTCTGTTCAAAGCCAATAAGAGAGAGATGCTTAGAAATAAGAACTAGTGGCTTTACACTAAATAAAGATAAAGGTTTCCCTTGCTCGAAAGCCAGTTGAATCTGACTCTAGGGGGCAGTGCTCATCTCCATTTCCAAGTCGAAGAGCCAGCACTGTCCTTAGACTTTTCCATGGTCATATGGCCGGCATATGTACCTAAGCGGTACTTATTTATCTACTTGTAATTTCTTGCTTTCAAACTGTTAGGTTGGCAGAAGCTGGGGCCAGAGACGGGAGCTCACTCAGTCACACAGCAAAATTACACAAGCAAATGGATCCATGAAACTGCCTTAGAAAGCACCGGCCCATTGGAACATCTAGTCCAATATGATCTAGTGTACTCTACAGGGTCTCAGGTGTGAAGGGTCGTTCCCAACACCCCCCTCCTTAAGACCCTGCTAGCAGATATACCAGAAACTGGATGTAGGACCTTCAGCACGCAGAACACATGCTCTGTCACTTAACTACATCCCCTTCAAAAAACGGAAGGAAAAGGGACGCACAGAACCCACATCTCACGCACTACAGAGAACTTACGGCTAGAAACAGCCTACTTACTGTCACTTGGGTTTTCGGCTCTCTATAAACTGGTTCGTTGTCGTTTTAACAGCAATATAACAGGCGGAAATTCAACAAGGACTTCTCCCGGTATACTTGGGGAAATGCTTGGGGGAATCAACCTGTTAAGCGTCTGCTTGCCAAGAGCCATGCCAAGGCAGAGCTCTCACACGTGTTCTCACACACTTCGGCATCCACACATGCACTCTCCTCACTCTCGCCAGGGTCCCTACGGATCCCTCTCTCACCTGGGTACCGCCGAGGCGGAGCACCTCCTGCAATGTAAAACCACTTCCATCATCAGGTACTTCATCGTCGTCAAACCCATCACACTCCCCGGGATTCGGTATTTCCAACGCCGCCATCTTAGTCCGCCACTCCACGCATGCGCCAGTCCAACTTCCGCGTGACAGTGATGGTCGCGGTGACGACCGCACGATGAAGGAAAGGTCCTGCAAGATGCAAAAACGACGGAATGAGCCGCTGGTTTAGGGAACAAATGGGGGGAGCGCTCGTGCCCGTCTATCTAGAGACGTCACTAGTTCAGTACTAGCGGAGAGAACATAGAATCACGTGGTGTTATTGACAGGCTGTCTGATCGATTCAGCTGCCAGGAACTACCGCTTTCTGAAGAAAGGTTGACGTGAACTACAAGTAGGAATGCAGCCCGCGCTCTTAGGGCGATCTTTTCTGCGACTTGGCTCGCGAAACAGCCGCTTGCTCCGTCACCATGGTAACAGCGAGGTTGGAAGGGCTCGCCCCTGCTGTGTTTGCCTGCCTTCTGTGGTTTCAAAGGGGCGGGGAGAAATTGGGTCCAGGGTCCTGTTAGAGTGCCATGTAAATAAGGGGGGGGAGTGCCTTTCTGAACATGTGCAGACTGCCGCATACAACTATCGCCCTTTGGGATGGGGGTCACGATTTCCAGGTAGCTCTCAATAGATTGATATGTAGATACGTAGACAGTCTCAGAGATTCTTGGGGATTCGCGGCAGTTTGCTCAACACCCCCCCCCCCCAATGTTCTAAACTCCGTTTCAAAATTGCTCTTTTGAAAAGTGGCCAGGGCGCCTGTGGAGAGGTACACATAATCTGATCCTGTGGTTGGCTTACTCGGAATCAAACCTGATGTGCTGCACATTTGCATAGGACTGTGTTATGTAAGGGACTAGAACATTCCAGGACTGTTTCTACCAGAGACTGGCTGAGCTTGGAGCTCTAGAACAAAAGCCCACCAGGACTCTGGAGGTGGCCAGTGGGGAAGTAACGGTTCTGATAATGGCCTATCCTTGGTAGTTGTTTGGGAAGTGCATGCTGTTTAACAGGGCTGTCGCCCTGGCAGTTTGTCTTCTGTCTTCTGTTTGTTCCTGCCGACTCACTAATAAAGCAGAGCTGAACACTATGCTTGGGGTCAGACCATCCATGGAACCCAGTATTTAACAGACTGTGTATTCCAAGACTTTCTATGCAGCTTCGAGTTTAGTTTTGCTATCGCTACTTGCTGCTGCACAGGGCTGCAGCCTATTTGTGTAACATATGAGTAACAGAGTAACATATTTGGAATAGAGACTGTAATGTAATGAATAGTAGAATGTAATGTAATTCGGAATGCTAGATTGGAATGTATTTCTCTGGTCTGGGATAGAGGAGATATACACTGCACAGCCAATCACCCCACCTGAAAGAAAAGGATGTGTGTGAAGTTACCTCTATGCTTGAGAGGAGACAGATGAAGCATAACAACAGGTTCTCAGTTAATTACTCTCAGCATTCCACAATTAAGAAAGGTAGAACTGCCCATCCGATTTTGATATATTTATTGCCTTCACTATGTTATCCCCTTGAATTAAACCCAAACAAATGGTGACCATGTAAAGTAAGCTTGTTATTCCAGTTTGGTCTTTGAATCTGTAAAACACCGTTTATTATGTTTATGCTAATTTGCTGCTCACCCTCTACCTACATGTATGGACCAGTAACTTCCATTTCAACGTATCTGAAGAAGTGTGTGTGCACATGAAAGCTTATACCATGAATAAAACTATGGACTCAAACTTTGTTCTGCTGCTTCAGGCCAACACAGCTACCCACCAGAATCTATAGAGTAAGATGTTTTATAGCAATTACTGTTTCTTTGTGACAAAATGTTTGTTGTTCAGTCGCACAGTCAAATCCGACTCTTTGTGACCCCATGAACCACATCATGCCAGGCCCTCCTGTCTTCTGCCATCCTCCGGAGTTTGCTTAATTGTGACAAAATACCAACCCTCTAAGATTACCCACCTATCAGATATGGCCAGGAATATGGGGGAACAATTGTTGGACTTGACTAAAAATATCCTGGAGGATGTTTCTGCTCACCAGAGACAGGGCTGGCATAGATTCTCAGCTAAACATGCAAAAAAAGGAGTTTGGAGACCCAGAACACAATAGTCTTGGAGAGGAGCAAGAGACAAAATGATAACACAACTATATGGCCTTGTGTAGATTAGAAGCCATTCTAACCTATGTTGATAGATAGGCCCAGGTGCAGAAAAGTTTGAGAATGGCAAGAATGTCCAGCCTCACAGAAATGAGGATATAGTTCAAAGATGGGTTGTATTGGTTGTTGGTCTGAAGTAGAACAGCTAGATTCGAGTCCAATAACACCTTAGAGAACAAGGTTTTGGTGCTTCCATGCTGTCTACTGTGATATATATCTTTACTCAGATGACTCACCAGCTTAGAAGTATCATGGATATTATGTTCTTACACAGGTGGTTCAGCTACATGGAGATGCCGATGCTTTAGCTCAGAAAATAAAGTAGAGGAAAACAGCCCAGTGACACCAATGCTGAAACACCTTATGATGAAAATAAAGTCAACTGGCCCCATTACAGTTGCTGAATACATGCGGGAAGTCCTAACCAATCCTGTGAAGGTAGAAATGGTGATACCATTATACTTGTATTACACATACTGGCTTGCAGACTTGCACCAGAGGAAAGTAACTTCTCTGCCCCCCACACTTCAGTCCCCTCCCCTGACACCATGGTTCTTTGAGGCACTGGCCCTGAAGAGGGGGAATATGCAGCAGGAGGTGGGAAATCAACAAAAATCACCCTCCCTTCCTTTGCAAACAGAAAAGCTGTTCTGGAAGGAATTGCTGCTGCTGCACCAACACAAAATAGCACCATAGGATTGTTGTTTGGAATTAGAGGCTCCGGCTTGTCTTATACCTCAGTTACAAATATTTTTAATTGTAACAAGCATATTGAACTTGTTCACATCCTAAATTGTAACCTGCTTTTCTGTCAGCATTTTTAATTATTCCTGCATGTTCTTCTCTTTGGAGCAAACTGCACATTACACAGCAAATGTGTAATAGTATCCTGATGGGGTTTTTTCAACTAAAAGTAACTATAGGAGACTGCCTGTTTGAGTGGAAAGGGAACAGTCATTCACACATGCACTGCCATTGTGCTCAAACTGATACCCTCACATGGTTCTTCTTCTTTTAAAAAAGAAATCTGGAGTCTGTTGCATATATCTAACATTTAATGCTAAAATTGACCTTTTAGTTCTATTGGTCTTCATTTGAAGGACCATTTTTTTCTTCCTCCAATTGTAGTCACATGCCACATTTCTGATACAAAAACCATATGGAACATGAGGCAGGCTGAAGTCTTCTGCCTTAGCTGGCAGATTTTGGATTTGATGGATGATTCTTACAAATTTGGTTACAAAATTATAAAGAAATTAATTTATCAAGTAGAGAATATAAACTGGATTATACGAGGTTAATTTAAACTACTGTTCAATTACTGTTCACTTACTGTAGAAGTAAAGATGTGCAGCCATTGTCTTAACTCTTGGGCACACAGCTCCTCTGTCCCCTGTTGTTGTTGTTGTTGTTGTTGTTTCTTCTTCTTCTTTGAAAAAAATTATTAGTTTATATACAGAAAGTGGGGAAGGGGAAGGGGAGGAAGAAAGAAAAAGACAGTAATATTAAAATTTCCAGTTTAACATTCTGCATGTATATCTTCTCATTACAATTTCACAACTACTTCATCTGTCATTCTTATTATTCTTCACTTAATCTTATTTTCTCAATACTTAAGTTTTAACAAGTCATAAAACACCCTCCAGGGTCGCATAAATTCTTCTTCCATTTTTCCTTTTAATATATTTGTCAACTTGTCCATTTCAACACATTCCATAATCTTTAATATCAACTCATGTAGCACTGGAATCTTCAGTGTCCTCCATGCCATTGCAAATAAAATTCTGGCAGCTGTTATAACATGTAACATAAAGTAACTATGATTCTTATCTAACTCATCTGGTAAACAGTTTAAGAAATATATCTCTGTCTTAAAAGGTATTGTGATATTCAAGATTGACTGTGAGAAAGTGTGCACTTCAATCCAGAATGTATGAACCTTTTTACATGTCCACCACATATGGTAATATAACCCAATATGCTTTAATGTTTCTTGTTTGACCACTCTCTTCTGCCAATACAAAACCAGTCTTCCCGATCTTTGGGCCCTGTGCAATTTTTTCCCCAGCATCATTTTTCTAGCTCTTGGCCCATAAGCTGCTTCCACCAAACTTTCTGTCAAGGTCACTACATGCCCCTGATCTGGAACCATTGCCCCTCTTGGGTCCTCTTATCACACAGCTTCCTACCTATGATTCTTACCTCATTTTCAACTCATTGACAAAATCTGCTTTTGCAGATTCAAAATAGTATTTGAGAGGAGACATGTTGTTAATATTTGCTTTACATTGGAAATAAACCTTTAAAGCTACCTTTGGCCTACCAGTGGCCTAGCAGGTGAATTGATTGTTAAGGGTTAGTAAATTCAGTGGAATAAAAAGAGTTACATATCACGCACTGGACATATGCTGATAAATTCTCTCTTTTTTCCATAGGGATATTATATGCACCATGATATGCTTGGAGAAAAAGGAGATTTTGTTACCTCACCTGAAATAAGTCAGATGTTTGGGGAGGTAATTTAACTACAGTTATTTCTTAAAGTACATGATTATAATCTGCTATGAATATTAGGTCATGTACACCCTGATAAGATCTGGTAGTATTTTATAGCATTACTATTTAAGCCTTGATGTTATGACATCACTGTTTAAGCCTTAATGCAAAGTTTATGCACCACTCATTATAAGTATACAGCAAATTCATAGTTATGTTTTTGAAGGACTAGAAAAAGACTTTCACATCTTGTTTACAATAAACAATATAATTTATACTTCTATTCCTAACTAATATCATATTACACCACTAGTGAAGGGCTGTCACGCTCGGGATTACGGGAGGGGTTGAGTCGGTCGTGAGTCAAAGCCAGGGTGTTTGGCTGAACACCATTGGCTCAGGTATGCCTCAGAATTGTTGTTGGTCAAGTTATTCTCACTTGCCACAACAGGGAAAGTTTGTTTAGATGAGTTCGAGTGGATTACGTCTCCCTCCTCTCAGTCTCTCCATGAGCGAACCCCTTCTCCTCCCTGGCTTCACCTGTCCGGTTTCTTTATTTGTTCAGCCTCCACACCTGCTTCACCCACCACCCACTTCTTAAAGTAACCGAGCCACCAGCCGGGGCTCCAAGGGATTTTGGTCTTGTCGTTCCACCCACCAACCCTGTTTCCAGCGGTTGGGTCCCTGATGTCCTGCCCAAGTGGTTCCGCGCCCTCGGCCCCCTCCCTTCTTAGGACTATCGCCTCTCTGTGGACATTGAGACAGGATCCCTGGACCTCCTGGGAAGGGTCTAGGACCGTGTTTCTTCACTTGGCAAGTGCTACTGGGGTAACTTCCTGCGTAGTCGGGAGAGGGTTGGCATCGCCCTCCTGACAAGGGCAAGCAGGCCAAAGCATTCTCCAACAAATCTGATATAATTTGTTATGAACATCTGAAATGTATGATACAGAGCACAATTTGAGGAAAGCAAGTCTCTGTAGGTAATTTTTGATAGGAAGTTAATGAATTAAAGTGAAGACAAAAAAAGTTCTGGTTACCCACACAGAATTGGGTATTTCTTCCATGCAGCTCTTGATATAAGAGGAGTGGTTCTGCTTGACACCAAAACACAGAACTGTAGCCACTCTACTGTACTTGGATTGTGTGTTTAAAATTTTCCATTTAATGTATATGTTTCTTTTCTTTTGTAGCTGCTTTCTAGTAATAATTTATATCTCTTCTATTTACAGTTAATAGGTGTTTGGTTTGTTAGTGAATGGATGGCCTCTGGCAAACCCAAAAAATTTCAGCTGGTGGAGTTGGGCCCAGGTAGAGGTAGCCTTACTCATGATATTTTGCGGGTAAGTGCAAACAGGCTGTAGGACATCAAGTACTGTGATTTGTATTGTGTTTTTAAAAACCTGAAGCTGACTTTCCCAGGATTCTCTATATGCCACCAGCATAAAGTAGTGTGACGCAGCACAACTGTACTCTTGTGGACTTTTAGCTGTAGGTAGTCTTTCTAAAAATCTCAGATTTTCAGTGCTTCTTAGGTTCCCAAGCATCTTCCGTTTTATGCTTATTTGCTGGCAAGATATTTGCTTATTTGCAGATGTGTACTCCCACTGTGAAGTTAAATGGGCCTTAGAAAGCATTACTAACAACAAAGCTAGTGGAGGTGATGGTATCCCAGCTGAGCTATTCAAAGTCTTAAAAGATGATGCTGTTAAAGTGCTGCACTCAATTTGCCAGCAAATTTGGAAAACGCAACAGTGGCCACAGGATTGGAAAAGGTCAGTATACATTCCAATCCCAAAGAAGGGCAATGCCAAAGAATGTTCAAACTATCACACAATTGCACTCATATCACACGCTAGCAAGGTCATGCTCAAGATCCTACAAGCTAGGCTTCAACAGTACGTGGATAGAGAACTACCAGAAGTACAAGCTGGGTTCCGAAGAGGTAGAGGAACTAGAGATCAAATTGCCAACATTCACTGGATTATGGAGAAAGCAAGAGAGTACCAGAAAAACATCTACTTCTGCTTCATTGACTATGCTAAAGCTTTTGACTGTGTGGATCACAACAAACTATGGCAGGTCCTTAAAGAGATGGGAGTACCAGACCACCTCACATGTCTCTTGAGAAACCTGTATAAGGGCCAAGAAGCGACAGTTAGAACCGGATATGGAACAACTGATTGGTTCAGCATAGGAAAAGGAGTACGACAAGGATGTATATTGTCACCTTGCTTATTTAATATATATGCAGAGTACATCATGCAAAATCATCCTGGATGAATCACAAGCGGGAATCAAGATTGCTGGGGAAAAGATCAACAACCTCAGATATGCAGACGATACCACTCTAATGGCAGAAAGTGAAGAAGACCTAAAGATGACTGCAGCCATGAAATTAAAAGACGCCTGCTCCTTGGGAGGAAAGCGATGGCGAACCTAAACAGCATGATAAAAAGTAGAGACATCACCCTGCCAACAAAAGTCCGCATGGTCAAAGCAATGGTATTCCCAGTAGTCATGTATGGCTGTGAGAGTTGGACTATAAGGAAGGCCGAGCGCCGAAGAATAGATTCTTTTGAACTATGGTGCTGGAGGAGACTCTTGAGAGTCCCTTGGACTGCAAGAAGAACAAATCAGTCAATCCTCAAAGAAATCAACCCTGACTGTTCCCTGGAAGGCCAGATAATGAAACTGAAGCTCAAATACTTTGGCCACCAAATGAGAAGGGAGCACTCACTGGAGAAGACCCTGATGCTGGGAAAGATTGAAGGTCAAAGAAGATGGGGACGGCAAAGGATGAGATGGTTAGACAGTGTCATAGATGCAACGAACATGAAATTGAGCAAGCGTCAGAGGACAGCAGAAGACAGAAGGGCCTGGCGTGATCTGGTCCATGGGGTCACGAAGAGTCAGACTCGACTGTGCGACTGAACAACAACAACTCCCACTGCTCTGGTGAAATGTCATGTTTTTGGTTATGTCACCAAAGCTGCTGATATGTCAAGTGTCATAAATATTTGGAATGGGCCACTGGTCACCTTTGAAAAATAAGAAGAGAATCCACACAGTTAAGAAGTTATTGTTAGAATCTTATTTATAAGCACAACATAAAAATATTCTATAAAATCACAGTACGTATTTTGCCTCTAAAAGAATTGTTCTTCGGTACTTACAGGTCTTTAATCAACTGGACTCTTTCCTTAGTAAATGTGACATTTCTATTCACCTGGTGGAAGTCAGTCCCAAGTTAAGTGAGATTCAAGCACTGACACTGGCAGAAGAAAAGGTAGAATTAATGGATAGTTCCCCTGCTTACATGCAAGGTGTTGCTAAGACTGGACTTCCAATTTTCTGGTACCAGGACTTAAGTGACGTACCCATAGGTAAGGTTTTACTGATTTGGTGGTTATTTAATTAAATATTCAGTCATCATTAGCTCCTTAAGTTGCTTAGATCCTTTTAGGATTAGGAACAATTTCAACAGTGGTATATAAGTAGGATTTGTTTCTGCTTTAGGCTGTTTGAATGAGTTTGTAGAGTATGAAACTTTCATTTCTGTGCTAAATGCAATCTTTGAATTGTTTCTCATTTTCTGTTTTAAAATTGTAGTGGCAAAATCCCATATGTGCAGCATTTCCAACATTATGCATTTATATAGACTCAGACTTCAGTTATCTGTACAGCAGGAGCTTTCTACACACAAATAAGCCATGTTAGTGCTGTAGAAAAATGGGAGGGTACACAATTAGGGGACTGCAATAAGCAGGGGCATCAGCAAAGGAAGGCTATTCTGCTTCTTGTACACAGCAAACAACTCATTTTGGACAATTTGCATTTGAACCAGAGCAGGAGAAAACAACTTTGCTTATTTCCCCTTCATCACTGTAGTGCCCAGTGCTAGATGGCACATTTTCTATAAGAGTCCCCTGACCCTCAGCAAAGGGTTTTTAGGGTGGGATGAAGATCCTGTTGCATGAATACATGGTGTGATTAAGAACCCTAGACTCCAACACAGTGACATAATTATTGTCTAAAGCAGGTGATGGGGGGGGGGGATGAGAAGGGAACATCTTCCACTACATCTTCTTGAAGAAGCATCTCTATTTGCTAGGGCAAGATGCTGACATAAGGTACATGTGTCACAACTGAATCATCTGATTCCTAGATGAATTTAAAACAGGAATAGGAAGGAATTATCTCTTTGCACAATTGATTTCATGTGTAACATTGTTATCACATCATGCAAAGTGTCTTGGGTAACAAAAGAGCCAATTGACCTTTGTGATTACTTGTGGCTGCAAGCATTTTTGAACATTCTGTCCTGTAGTCTGTTGTGCAAGATTTCAAAACAATACTTAAATTTCAGCAGTTGTCTGTTTTAAAAACTTGCTTGTTAATTATCTTAATTTTTTTCTCATTAGTAGAGGTACCATATGTAGATGTCTTAGTAATTAGCACTTTCAGATTCTCACACTGAAGAGGTGATTCAAGTGGAAAACATTTATGTTGAAATCTGACTGAAACTGTTTTTCCCCTAGGGAACAATTTTTATTTAGCACATGAATTTCTTGATGCTCTGCCTATACACAAGTTTCAGGTATGATCAGAAGCCAGCTTGTAACTTTGTTTAAGGAGCATCCATTAGAAGAAAACTAAATACAAATAAATGAAGGACATTATATAGTATCGGCTCATATTTTATACTGATACATTTCTGCAAGTTATTTAACCCAAGGAAACTTCCAGTTGATAAGATACATAGATGCAATATTGGTAGCAGATTTTTTTTAAAGATACCATTTTGATACAATACATAGTACCCTAATTTTAGAAGCTCTCAGATCTACCAGTCTTTATGGATGGTATTAAGTAATAGATAGTAATGTAGCTAGTAATGACACACTCAGACTATCACCTAGAACAGGTATGTCCAACAGGTAGATAGCGATCTACCAGTAGATCGCGGAGGGGTCAGAGGTAGATCACCAGCCCCTTACCAGTAAATGAGAGAAGGTGCATTATAAATGGGGGGGAGGCGGTGGAAACCAACTTTAGTGGGCTAAAATCTAATTTGAAACTAATTTGAAACTTTATTTTCATGGTGGTAGATCACCGGCACTTTTGGCCGGAAAAAATAGATCACTACCTGTTCAAAGTTGGACATGCCTGACCTAGAAGGATAGAGTTTGCTTCTCTGAACTGACAGTAAAGGTTACATTTTATATTTCCCGATTTTGTTTGTACAGCTTCATTTCTGGTAACTTGAATAATTTTGGGGAAACTTGCTTAAAGAAGATGAGGCTCTTAGCTATACCTGTTAGCTTTAAATGTGGGCCAAATTTTTCAATGCGGAATGTGATTATTTTTTTTGTTCTAGTTAAGAATGTAGGTAAATTCTCATTAATCCTGAAAGCTTTATTGCTAGTCAAGACACTGAAAGGCTACGCACCAATACCATCATATGCAAAACAAAAACTGTGTTCACAAACTTGCTGTTGAAAAGATTCACTGAATAATACATGGTGTGTTTAAGAATACATGATTAGGATATTTATCATGGTCCAGTGTACAGTTTTGTCCCCAAAAGAGCAGCATTTCAGGGAATACTGTGGGCTGCAGTTGGGGGGTGTCACACTGTATGGGTGGGAAATCCTTCCATTCATAGAAATGTTCCACCTGACCCAAGCCCAGACTTATAGATTTATTTTAATGCATTCATCTACATTAGATTAATTTTATTTTAAATTAATAGAAAACAGAAAAAGGGTGGCGTGAGTTGCTGGTTGATATTGATCCAGAAGCTCCTGACAAGCTGCGTTTCGTCCTTGCACCATCTGCTACTGCTGCTTCGGAAGCCTTCATACATGTAAGTTTATGATTATCAACTTATAAACTTTTTGGCCCTTGCCCCGAGCTGGTAGAATGAGCTCCCGTATGAGATTAGGGCCCTGCAGTATTTATTGCAGTTCCGCTGGGCCTGCAAGATGGAGCTCTTCCACCGAGCTTTTGGTTGACGTGACGAACTCCCCTCCTCCCCTGGCCAATCTCCCATCAGTGGCCTGTATCCAAATAGACATCAGGGTACCCACTGTTATATCTTAATTAATCTGATTGATATCGAAATTGACATCTGATCTAATCTGTTTTACACAGTATTTATTTTATTCTGTTTTAAATTGTTATTTTAAAGTTGTTTTTAATGGTATTGTACTGAGATTGATGAAACCCACCCTGAGCCTGCTTGCGAGGAGGGCAGGATATAAATTTAATTAATAAATAAATATTCAGCCCAGCCCAGTCCCATTAAATGATGCCGATGTTGCCGTTAGATGTTCACAGTTTCTCAAAACGTACTTATAACTTGTTGCTGCCATTTCAAACATAGTTTGCAGTCCAGCGGCAAAATGTTACACTATGTAGTCTTTGGAAAAATGTTTCTAGAGCCTTGTTTATCAGTTTTATGCTCTTATAATCAAAAATGTATTAAGACCGATCAGAGTATTGGATTTACCGTGAAGGCTCCTTTTACTTGAAGTAGGCAACAGCACTCAGAGACATTTGGGCACTCTCATAAGAACATAAGAGACGGTAATGTTGGATCAGACCAAAGGCCCATCCAGTCCAAGACTCTGTCACACAGTGGCCAAAAATACCAGGTGCCATCAGGAGGTCCAGCAGTGCGGCCAGGACATTAGAAGCCCTCCCCCTGTTGACCCCCCCCCCAAGCACCAAGACAG
>NW_015164211.1:121709-123305 GCF_001447785.1 Gekko japonicus
ATTTATACTCACTCTCTGTTTTCTATTAATTAGCCAGTTTTTGATCCACAAAAGGACTTGTCCTTTTATCCCATGATTTTTGAGCTTACTTAGGAGCCTTTGATGAGGAACTTTATCAAAAGCTCTCCTTGCCATGATTCCTGGAGGCAGGAAGTAGGTTGCTATTTACCATCTCCAGTATTGAGGGAATGCCTGCCACTTTCAGTTTGGACACTTTTTCAATTCTCAGAGACTAGAATCCCTAATCTAACTCAGGAAAAAACATTATTCATTTGACAAAAATGGTTCCCACTGAAGCTGGACTATACACTAAGAGCAACAGAAGGTAAAACAGTAAACTGTTTGGGAAGGAACACTGAAAATGAACAAAAAAGGTCAGCATGAGGGTTGGTCTGGCAGCTGTCTCCCACTCTACCAATGAAGAAATTCATAAACATTTTATACAAAGCAGCATGAGTCAAAAGTGCCCTCTTCTACTTCAAGTAAAAGGAACTTTCATGGTAAATCTGATGTTCTGTTTTCACTTGAAGAGACATTTGAAATCTTACCAAGCAGTGCATCCAGCTTGGAGGGAGAAGCACTAATCATCCACAACCTGCCTCAGGACCTGCTGCCCAAAAGCTGTATCAGCTGAGGCAGCAGGGTCCATTTTGTAATGCCTAAAGAATGTGGACATGGACACCCAAGTGGCCACTTTGTATAAATGCATTTTTGTTGAAAGCTGTCAAAGTATCTTTATTCCTGACTGAATGTGCAGCAATGCCCGCTGGTACTTGCAACCACTGAGAGGAGTACACTAGTACCATGCATTCCCTTAGCCACATGCTGTGGGTAGATTCAGATACATTTTTGCCATTGATCATAGGATGAAAGACTACAGACACTGTCTGACTTACTGAAAGGTCTAGTGCACTTAATGTAAATCTGTAAAGATGCAAGGAGTGCCAGTTCTTCTACTTTAAGTGAAATGCTTGGGACAGAAAGAAGGTAAAGAATTTTAAGCCAACTAGAGGGAACAGTGAGTTCACCTTTGGCATGAATGTGGAGTTGGTATGGAATACCACTATGGCGATCTTTCCTCTCTCACACACAGAATTTTCCCTTCTGTCTTCTTTCTTGCTGAGCAGCCCCTTTATTTTTTTTCTTATTGGTTTGTCTATGGGTGTCCCACCCAGTCACTTTATTATTATATATATTATATCTTAAACACACTCATGTGTTTAAGACCAAAAGCATTTTATTCCAGGTATGTGTGTGAGAGAGAGAGTCTCCTGTGTTTAAGACCAAAAACATTATATTCCAGGTATGTTTGTGTGTGAGAGAGCGAGAGCGAGAGAGACTCCTATGTTTAAGGCCAAAAACATTTTATTCCAGGTCTGTGTGTGAGAGAGAGAATCCTGTCTTTAAGACCAAAAACATTTATTCTAGGTATAAGCTTTTGTGGGCAAGCACACTTCTTCTTCGGAGAGGGAGGGAGGGAAACAGCCAGAAGGGGGAAGTCCCATGGTACTTGGAGAGATCCCTCTTTCCATTTCTAACAGATGGGGGAAGAACCTAACAGCACAGCTTGCATTCCTTATTAGTGAAAGGGAGCAA
>NW_015164211.1:123772-140918 GCF_001447785.1 Gekko japonicus
AGGAGTTTGCATTGTCTTGAGCTTCATTATCCGTTGCAATTCAGTAGTCCCCCTTTCTAATCTCCCTTTGAAATTCCTTTGTAAGAGAACTGCTACTCTTAGGTCAGCAACTGAATGCCCTGGAAGGTTAAAATGTTCCCCCACTGGTTTTTGAATGTTGTGGTTTCTAATAGTAGTAGTAGTAGTCCAGTAGCACCTTTAAAGACTAACAACATTGCGGTAGGGTATGCGCTTTTGTGAGTCACTGCTCACTTCTTCAGACTTATTTATTCTTTGCATCCTCCTGGACTGAATTCTCCTGTATCAAATTGAGACCTAGGATTTCCTGTCTCATTACCAATGCTGATATCTCCACGCCTCTGTATATCACACCAATGCTGATATCTTCACCCCTCTGCATATCACACCTAATCCAATCAAGCCTGCTATTGCCATTCGGCATCTGAAATCATCTTTATAAAGTTTATATCTCTGGTCCCTTGTTTTACATTTTATGGCACACATGGCCCAGCCCAACAAAGTGACATTTATGTCAGGATCCGGCTCTCGTAACAAATGAGGTTGACACCTCTGGGTTAGATGGTCTGTATCTGGACTAGGAGGACTTCTTGTCATTACAAAGTCTGGGTAACAGCCAGTGTGAACAAAAGGGCTGGGAGCCATATTACCTGGCACTGACAGCAGCTTGTGCCATTATAGAGGTATCTGCTGTTGACCAGGTTCCATTGCCTGGAACCTCAGGCAGGAGAGACTTGTCTTAATGGTCTCTTTTTTCTTTTTAAGACCAGCAAGGGGGCTTTTATGCAAGGCTTACCAGCAAAAGGGCTTTTATGCAAGGCTTTTTCATCTTCCATACCAATAAGGCAAGAGTCTCCAAAGAAAGTGGAGCTAGACTCAAGCATCCTGCTGGAGCAGCAGGGCTATGAAAACTGGAGGGTCAGCCTCGCTCTGAGCCAATACAGTCTACACAAATTTGCATAACCCTGCCTGGAGCAAGAGAAGGCATGACCTAACCAGTTTGGATGACTTCCCCAACTGAAGGAGAAGAATCCTGATCCCCTTTGACCCTTTTCTCCCTAACCATCCTTGCTGCCATGGAGACTTGTGTAATGCCCTAGAATTCTTTGCTTTTCAGAATCCAATTGTGCTGTGTTAGGATACCAGTAAATAACAAAGCTAGTCAGTTTTGTTATTGCTGTGCATTTCACTTGCCACTGAACTATATGCCTTGGTTTTATACCCTTTTCGTGAATTTCTTCAATAAGGCATTATTTTGCTTTATGGTGTATGTTACCCAGGGAATTACTGAGACCAAACCCAGGTAAAGCTTGGTTATGTTACTGCACCAAGGCAGGGTCAGCCTTGACAAATGGGGAGAGGGATTTTTTTAAAATATCTTAGAGGCAGAAGACAGGAGAGACACACACAAAGAAAAAGCAACCTCAGAGTCCAAAGATAAAGAAAGTTGCAGAGCTGTCTAGAAGTCCTGCACTTGCAAGAAGTCAGGGGGAAAACCTGAAGATGGCAATTCCCCAATCAACCAACTATAATTGTTATTTGATTTACCATGCAATCCTGTGCTGAGTTATTTCAGTCCAAGCTTATTTAGTTCAGTTTGGCTTAAACTGGTACAACTCTGAATAGGGTTCTCAACACCCTCAAACGTACAATTCTCAGCATTTCTTGAGGGTAGCGTAGACACATTAAAATTGTTCCTGGATCACTCTGAGTGCATTTGCTATCCCATGTAGTTTGAAGCATCTGTGTTAACTAATAATCTCTGTTCTTAATTAGGAGGAGGAATCCAGGGACCACGTGGAAGTGTGTCCTGATGCTGGCATCGTTATCCAGAAGCTGGCCCAAAATATAGAAAAGAATGGGGGAGCTGCACTGATTGTAGACTATGGTCATAATGGAACAAAAACCGATACTTTCAGGGTAGGTTAATTTATTCAACCTGTTCTGCAGGATACACGTGTGTCTTTAAAACAGCAAAAGGTAACAGCTGATTATTTCTTCACTCCATGGAATAGCTACTGAAGAAAGCAGCCAGCCCTTAAGTGAAAAATGAAATGTTGTTGTTGTTCAGTCGCACAGTCAAGTCCAACTCTTCACGACCCCATGGACCACATCACACCAGGCCCTTCTGTCTTCCGTCATGCTCCAGAGTTTGCTTAATTTCATGTTCATTGCATCGATAATGCTGTCTAACCATCTCATCCTTTGCTGTCCCCTTCTTCTTTTACCTTCAGTCTTTCCCAGCATCAGGGTTTTCTTCAGTGAGTGCTCCCTTCTCATTTGGTGGCCAAAGTATTTGAGCTTCAGCTTCAGTCCTTCCAGGGAACAGTCAGGGTTGATTTCTTTTAGGATTGACTGAATTGATCTCCTTGCAGTCCAAGGGACTCTCAAGAGTCTTCTCCAGCACCATAATTCAAAAGCATCTATTCTTTTTTTAAATAACATTTTTTATTTTGTAAAACAACATTAAACACACAAACATGGAACCATTGAATACTATATTTGGTGCTTCCTTATAGTCCAACTCTCACAGCCATACAGTACTACTGGGAATACCATTGCTTTGACCATACAGACTTTTGTTGACAGGGTGATGTCTCTTTTTATTATGCCATCTAAGTTTGCCAGAGCTTTCCTCCCAAGGAGCAGGCGTCTTTTAATTTCATGGCTGCAGTCACCGTCTTGGATCCCAGGAATGTGACTTCCCCTTCTTTTTGGCAAGGAGTGTTCCGTGACTTCCCCTTCTATTTGCCAAGGAGTGATGGGGCCGGATGCCATGATATTCGGTTTTTTGATGTTGAGTTTCAAGCCAACTTTTGCACTCTCCTCTTTCACCCTGAGCAAGAGGCTCTTGAGGTCCTCTTCACTTTCTGCCATTTGAGTGGTATCGTCTGCATATCTGAGGTTGTTGATGTTTTCCCCGGCAATCTTAATTCCGGCTTGTGATTCATCCAAGCCGGCATTTCGTATGATGTACTCTGCATAAAAATTAAATAAGCAAGGTGACAATATACATCCTTGTTGTACTCCTTTTCCTATGCTAAACACCAATCAGTTGTTCCATATCCGGTTCTAACTGTTGCTTCTTGACTCTTATACAGGTTTCTCAAGATACATCTGAGGTGGTCAAAAAATGAAATACAAGTAGATAAATGTTGCACTATATTGGCATTAATTTTCTTCAGCTGCAGAGAAATGTGGTGCCCCTTTTTAAAAAGTGAATGGTAGGGTGGAAGGTTAGCTCCAGCTGGTGTAAGGTAAAGTGTAAGCAGGACTCTGACTTTTGGCAAAGCTTACATTTTAGAAATACAACCAGCCCTTCATTTATGCTGTAGTCAAAAACCCAAAAGACCATAGCTGAACTGTGCAAAGCTTTCTTCTTCCATTTCTGATTATTTTTTCAGGGATTCTGTGGCCATAAGCTACATGATGTCTTGACAGCTCCAGGAACAGCAGACCTCACTGCAGATGTTGATTTCAGTTACCTGCAAAGAATGGCACAGAAAAGAGTAGCTACTTTGGGTCCCATAAGGCAACAGGACTTCTTGAAAAACATGGGAATCGACATACGGTTGCAGGTAGAAGCTATCATTTGCCACAGAGGCATAAAAGCTGGTTTTACTTAATTGAATGGTCATAATTATGCATTTAGGATATCTGTAACTTGCCTGTAGTAGAACTTCCACTGATTTTTTATGCTATAATTGGCTGCCCATATTCAGTGGATAGACCCAACAGCTGATACAATCTACTTAAGCAGATTTACAAACAGGGAAGGAGAGGGAAGAATGAATTCTGGGGTGGGAAAATAACTGGAAGGTGACAGATTGTCAGATGAGATGGACAAAGCCATAATATAGAAGAGCACTAATCCATTTTTCCATTTAGGTGCTGTTACAGAATGTAAAAGATACAGTTACTCGCCGTCAGCTACTTC
The DNA here is from genome assembly GCF_001447785.1 of Gekko japonicus. NCBI lineage: Eukaryota > Metazoa > Chordata > Lepidosauria > Squamata > Gekkonidae > Gekko > Gekko japonicus. Next base: position 127,728 of record NW_015164211.1, read on the forward strand.
AAAGTTATGAAATGCTCATGGAGCTGGATAAAATGGGAGGACGATTCAACTTTTTTGTTCTTCTACCTCACGACAGACTTGTAGCTTCTGACAAGCTAAAAACGTCATATCAATCAGCATCACTTTCTTTACCAGTTGCTGGTTTTGGTGAACTCTTATGGAAATAAGTCCTAACTCTGAACATTTTTTTTGTATGACAAAGATTCACACTTTACCATTCAGCTCAGCATTATGGAAACAATTGTATTGTTATTTCAGATGTAATATATAAGAATGAGCATAAACTATAATGCTGTAAATACCCGAAATTCATTTGCTGTGTATTATGTGACTTGCATTACAGGTTGCTGCATTATGGTTCCAGTAAGTTAAAACAGTAAATTTGGGAAGGAGACAGAACAATAAATATTCTGGGATAAAAAAAATACATTTTTACTAATCCACCTAATCTTGTATTTTAAAAGATCTTTAATATATAACTGAGTTTGTTTGGCTCTAGGCAAAGATTTGCACGTTACTGTATTATCGTGTATTTTTCCTAAACAGACTGGAACTTTTCAGTTTAGAAAAAAAGGACAACTAAGGAGGGAACATGGTGCAGGTTTATAAAATTACGCATGGGGCAGAGAGTGGATAGAGACAACTTTTTCTCCCTCTCCCTGAAGGGGGCACCTAATGAAGTTGATGCACAAAAGACAGACAAAAGAAAATACTTTATTCAGTGAGTGATTAAAATGTGGAACTTGCTGCCAGAGGATGTAGTGATGGTCCAAGCACAGATGGCTTTAAGAGGGAACAAATTCATGGAGCATAGGTCTGTCAGTGGCTACTAGCCATGATGGCTAAAGGGAACCTTCACGTTCAGAGGCAGAAAACCGTACTACTGGTGTTAGGAAGAGGAAACATTGGGGGAAGGCCTCAGCCTTTATGCCGTTTTGTTGGCCACTGTGTGAGACACGATGCTGGACTAGATGGACGACTAGTGTGATCCAGAATGGTTTTGCTGATGTCACATCTTATGATAACAAGTAGGGTCTTAGCTGGGAGTGCATACCTGCATGCATGCCCCTCCTCCTCCACCAGGCCAAACAGCAGCTCTAGGAGCAAGATGCATAAAGAAAAGGGTGAGGACGAGCAGGAGTCTTTTGGGGCCAGAGCATGCCAGAGCGCTGTTCTAGGAGCCCAGGAGCTGGCAAAATGGTGGTGGCAGCAAGCCCCGCCCCCAGCTCCCTGCTCTACGGCCTGTCGCTGGTCTCCCGGGGCCCGTGCTGTGGCCCCGAGGAGGCCCGTTGCCGCCTTTCTGGGGCCCGCGCCAGAGGGCTGTGGCCCCGGGGAGGTCAGAGGAGGCCCATCACTGCTTTTCCGGGGCCCACACCAGAACGCTGCAGCCCCGGGGAGGCCAGTCGCCGCCTCCCCAGGCCAGCGCCAGAGCGCTGCAGCCTGGGAGGCTAGAAGAGGGCCCCCGCCGCTTTCCCGGGCCAGCGCTGGAGCACTGCAGCCTGGGGTAAGGCCAGAAGATGCTCCCCGCTACCTTCCCGGGCCAGCGCCGGAGCGTTACGGCCCGGGGGAGGCCAGAAGAGGCCTCTCCCCGCCTCCTGGGGTGAGGAATCCGCGGGGGGTGGCAGAGGCTTGATTGGAGTGGGAGAGCCTCCCCCTCCCCCCATCTCTTTGCCCTCTTTCTTTCCCTCCTTTTCTCTTTCCATTCTCTTCTCCTTCCTTCATTCCTTCTCTCTACTCTCTCCTTCCGTCTTTCCTCCTTCTGCGGCCCAACTCTAGTGAAAAGGGGTTTAAACCCCTTCTCACTTCGCTCCCCCCCCCCCGCTAGGGAAGAGGAGTTTTTTGAAGATGCCTCCCCCCTTTTTGCTTCCCCTTCTGACATCACTTCCGGTGATGTCAGGGGGCGTTGCATATGCTAATGAACTATTATGCTAATAGCCTAGTAGCTCATTAGCATATCTCTTTTTCTACAAAATGACCCCTGAGGAGGAGGATTTAACCACTCAGGGCATGGCAACTCAAAATCTTTGGAGATCCAGCTTCATCTCTTCTACTCTGTCATGTACTTGTGCCCTCAGGGAAAGAAGGGTATTTTTCATCTTGTCTCTCTGCTGGATTTCATGCACTGTAGACACTGTGTGATTCTGGTACACCAATTATTGCATTTCTACTTCACAGAAAATTATAGGAGCAGTGGTCATAAAGGAATTCTCATTCCATGAGAAGGAAGCATCTACTCTATGAAGGATTATAGCAAAAAAAGGAAGCCTGAGTCTTCACAATCTATTTTGTATTGCGATAGCCATCAACAAAACTGATGGCCATCAACACAACTAAATATTCTGGGTCCTCAGGGGGAAGAACACTGTTAAATGTTTGCAGATCAGTTTCTTTGACAAGTTATCACTTTGGAGTTAAAACATTACACTAGTCCAAGGAAAGGATCGACTTTATGGGGCTAGCTGACCATTCAGGAAGAAGTCCAAGGAGATGGTGAAGCTTGAGAGGATTGAGTGGGCAAGTATGAGAGATACAAAATAGAATAGCAAGCCAAAGTAGCCTAAGGTTGCTACCAGTACGTCTTTGAAGGAGGAGTGTTGGCATTTGTAGCTTCTGTGACTGCTACATCAGGGTTGGGTAGCTTAAAGAAGGTAATAAGGGCCAAGGTAGGTTGAAGAAACTAAATTTCATGCACTGCTTTGCCCTAACCTGCAAGTTTTTGGGCTGCAAGTTTCTGGTACTAGCAGCTGATTTTATGGAATTACATTAATGTGTGTGGTGTTTTGCAGGGTAGCATCCAACAGTTGCTTTACAGCCATATAGATTATACATTTCTGTAGTTATACTTACACAAGGGATCCCACACACAACAAAAGCCAAAGAGTTGAGGGGAATATATAAACGGGGAAAAGACAAATGATAGGGAAATAAAATTTATTTTTGAGCTTAGAGGATATTTACAAACAATGGGACATATAAAAATATAAAAAGTACTTGACAGTGTCTTTTTGAGGCTACAAGTTTTACAATGAATATCTTCTAGCATCAATACAGCACTGTTTCTTCAATGAATGCAGCTTAACAAAAAACAAAAATTAATGATAATGCAACACTGGGTACAAATTTACCTGGAGCAACTGATTAATGACAACTTTGTCAGTGACTTAAAAGCTTTGATTTAATAATATTTCAGGCATTCATAGGAGTTAGAGTGCAAGCTATGCAGCCTTATTTATGGTTTTTAAGATGTGTGAGAGTAGAAACATTCCAGTTATTTCACATGTTCAGCCACAACACAGGTTTGTAGTCCTACTCTATTGGTCCACAGCATTGCTTTTCAGAAGTCTGGAATTCATTTTTAAGCATATCTCTTACTGTGCCCTCTTAGCTCGCTGCTCTTTTAATATGGTGACTTCGTACTAAAAGTGATCTTAAGTATAATTGGAAGCAATCTGGTTTGCATCGTGTTGTTACAGAAGGTTTTTAGAATAACATTAGGAGAAAACAATGGAACACCCACTTTCATTTCTAGTGCAGCAAGTCTCTCTCTGGAAATCCAATAGTAAAGTGCAGGTTTATCAATGCTCAAACAGCCATTTTCAATGTTCAGACCCATCCAGTGAATGCAGAATAGCCCCAATGATGTATCCAAAAACAAACTTTCAGCCTGATTAGAAGTAGTTTCAGACAGCAGCTTCCAAACATTTTACCCAACCCATCACACTGAATCCTAAGCCTTACTTATCATCCCCATCCTTGCAGTAGAGATTTCTTTTCACTGAGAACACATACTGTGAGAAAATTCGAACAGTAGATAAATGTGCATTTTTTCATTAAGGAATAGAAAAATCAAAGGTTTTCTGGTTTAAAATCTGAATGTATCTCTGTTAAACTTACTAATATCTACTGGCTATTTAATGGGCCAACCACAAGAATAAACACTGGGAAATTATGATTCTACCATTTTGAAAGCTTTTTCCATCTTGACTCATCTCTTGTGCTTTTCCAAGTAGCTAAAATATTCTAGAAGGGTTTTTTTTCCTGATAGAGTTCCTTGAAATAAATTTCAAATTCAAGATGGTACACACTGAATTCTTACAATCCAGCCACACAAGGAGAAGAGTAGCCCTGCTTTTCTCTACCGTGAGGCATCTCAAAGCACCTTACAATCATATTCCCTTCCTCTCCCCACAACAGACACCTTGTGAGGTAGGTGGGGCTGAGAGAGTTCTGAGAGAACTATAACTAGTACAAGGTCACTCAACAGGCTTCATCTAGAGGAGTGGGGGATCAAAGCCAGTTCTCCAGATTAGAGTCCACCGCTCTTAACCACTATACCGTGCTTGTTCTCATTGAGGATAATAGCCAAAAAACAAGTAAAAGGCTAATGATTACAATCCATAAGCATGTTTGCCAGAGCACTTAGGCCCAATTTACAAATGATCACAGTGACAAACTTGCTGTCATGAATTTGTTCCCCAGTGATCAGCTCCCATGGTACAGCTGTAATATCAAAAACTACCAATCATGTGGATCACCCTATTCACTTAAGTAGCACTTTTACACATAATGTGAGATGGGAGCTGACCACAAGGACAATTGTTTTATGACACCACAGAAGTAATACGCAAACTGACCCCAACTCATCTATGCAAATCATACTTGGTATGGCGTGTTTACAATCAACTAAACAAAAATCACTAAGGATTGCAGACACAGACCTCGCTTTGTCTGCTAAGCAGGAGTACCTGGAATTATACCAGTATTTCCTATGGGCCATATAAATATGACCTATACACTGAACCAAGTGCAGGGAACACACTGACAAGCGAATTATTCGAACAGTGCTATAATATAGAACCATCCATCAGACCACGCAACCCTGACCATACCATGTCTGAAGCAGAAAGCAGTTTATTGCATAGATTTGAAGGATGATAGGACTTGGGGTGAATTTACACATGCAGTCATTTGGTGGAATATGTGCCCAATCCAATATGTGAAAGCCAAAATGATCACTCACCACAGACCAAACTTTCTTCTTCTCTGCAGTGACAGTTTCCAGGTTCATCTGCAAGTCATCTAGTGATGGACAAGCATGTATGAAACCAGCCACTATATATTATATTCAAATAGTCCAGCTCAGGTAGTTTTGATGATAAAACTGTGACTATGCAATTCCAAATGGTTCTGCAATCTTTACTCTAGTACAATCTCAGGTATCTGAAATTAGGAGTTCATACATCACCCCTGTAACTGAATCTGAACATCAGAGAAATGCTACCACTAAAACTGAAAAATATATACATCTAGCAAACCCCTATGCCATAAACAAAGAAGGATGAAATGTGTTTCAAAATAAATTACTGTGCAAGATCTCTCTGAAGCTAGCGCCATGTCAGAACTCTGTATTACTTTTCTGTGGCTTATACTCCCTGGTTTTGTATGTTGTGTTATGTAATGTATGGATTGTAACATATGAAAGAAGGTTATGTTGTGTTCTGTTATGTATTGTATGGATTGTAACATATAAAAGAACAAAAATAAATTAAATTGGAAAAAAGAACTCTGTATTACTTCAGTTCACTTTGCCCTTCTTGTGGCCGCCAGTCTTTTGGAGGAAGGTAACAAAAAGCATCTCTGTACTGAGACTCTACAGAGTATCCCCAACACATCTACTGCTGAGATCCTACACAGCATCTACAGCTAAAAGAACAAGTAAAACAAGGAGATGGAGAAGTGGCCAAAACATTCTCTTTTTGAATGGAATAGAAAAATTGCTTCACAGTAACCAGATTTTAATACAATAAGCTATTAAAGGTCATGACACAGAAAATCCACATGCATGGATAGATGTAAGTTGGCCACACAACTGAAGCTCTTCTTGCAGTTTGCTGCAGATCCAAAAGCAGCTTGACTGTTCTGGACAAACGACTCACAGTATTACAGAGAGCCCCAGATGCATCCCGGTGTTCTCTGGCACATGCACAGAGAACACAGCTTCTTTGAAATTATCAGTCACTTCCACAGAAAGACAAGCTTTATAACCACAGCCAGCCAATTAACTTGTCCTGGATACTAATCTATCATAATACAAGAGTTGAGGGGAGAGGAGAAAGATGAAGCCAAATTTTTCTTTTACATGTATAAATCTCAATGATTTAGAGTATCTTATACTTAAATGCTAATTTCTTACTGGGATGAGAGAGGTCCACTTAGTTTCTGTCCTGTTTTTTTACATGTTTACACACTAAAGCAGCTTAGTGCTAGGTGAGATGTTTACTCACAAACAGACTGCTTAACTGGAAGGAAAGACTTCAGCCAAGCCGCTTTCCCTGTCTGTGGATCTTCTAGAAGAAAGGCAGTTGCATCAAAGGCAAGTTGTTTCTCAAAAAAAAAAAAACAATACACAAAACTAGATTGTGTGAGAAACCACTGTGGTGCTTCATTCCATAAGCTTAAAATTTAAACACAGCAAAAGAGGGGGGAAATGCCACTTTAACAAAATAGAAAGCAACATTTAAATGAGTGCCTTTGGTTCCATGAGCCCAGATACTGTACTATGACGTCTGAGTTAAATGGATTAACTGAAAACTAAAAAATAAAATAGCATTCCTAATTGTATGGTTTCGATAACCCAGACCTAAAATGAACAATGAGAGGTATCCTTTCGTAAAGGTACCCAAAATCTTTATAACTTCCCATAAACCTTTTCTGAATGGAAAGCTAAACTACAAAAGGTCATAGGCATGTACTGTATGCTACTTGGCTTAAAGGACAAATGTATATGAAGAAGAATTGCACACCCAGATGGAACTTCAATTGATTGTGTCTGAGGCAGCAACTCCCACTGAAGATGAAAAGGGCTATTTCAAACTGAACAGCAACTTCTGTCTAGCAGTAGGAAAAGCAGGTTGCTTACCAGTAACTGGTGATCTTCGAGTAGTCATCTGTGCATTCACACCCATGGGATCTAGTGCGCACGCGCTGGATTGATCGGTGCTGTAGCAAGCTCTTTTAACAGATTTTCGCGGCCAGTCCCTCGGGCATGCGCAGGAACCCCACCGCGCATGCCCAGAGGGGTGGGCACGGACATCCCACCAGTTCCTTCAAAGTACCGCCGCAAATCAACCCCTATTAAAAATGTAGAAGCTGACAGCAGCGGGGAAGGAGGGCAGGTGGTGTGAATGCACAGATGACCACTCGAAGATCACCAGTTACTGGTAAGCAACCTGCTTATCTTCGACGTGGTCTCTGTGCTTCACACCCATGGGAGATTAGCGAGCAGTAGCCTACCTGGAGGAAGGTGCTGGCAGGTCTTTTACTGCGTAGCCGAAGACAGAATGTGACGTCCCATGTTGGTATTGGTGTTGTTACGGATGTCTAGGGCGTAGTGCCTAATGAAGGTGTTAGGCGTGGCCCACGTAACGGCTTTGCAAATAAACTCTTAACGATGAATGGGAAGGTCCCGAGTCAGCTAAGGAGAGGAGGAATCGGAAAACTCTTTCGAGACCCACTGAGGTGGCTCGAGGGGCGTCATCACCTAGGGAAGAACAGAACCTTCTCCACTTATAATCGTAGGACCTCCGAGTAGTAGGCTTCCTGGAATTCAAAAGGACGTTCACTACTCGGGAGGAGAAGCCGGTGATGTTATCAGCCATGCCGTCAGTTTCAACTGTGGGAGAACTAGAGGAAGGTCACAGGGAGCGACTAGAGGTTTGACAGGAGGGTAGAGGTGTAACAAACCTTTTAAAAATCGTTTGGAAATCGGATGAGAAAACAAAGTAAGAGAAAGTTTGGAAATAATTCCTAAGAGCTGAGAGGTGAGCTAACAGTGAACCGATCAGACCGACGAAGAAGAGGTCTACTCAACGCGGCAGTAAGAAAGGAACTGGCGGGATGTCCGTGCCCACCCCTCTGGGCATGTGCAGTGGGGTTCCTGCGCATGCCTGAGGGACTGAGCACGAAAATCCGTTAAAAGAGCTTGCTACAGCACCACTCAACCCAGCGCGTGCGCACTAGATCCCATGGGTGTGAAGCCCAGAGACCACGTCGAAGATCTGGTGTACTATAAACAGCAAATCCCCCTCTTGCTACTGTATGTAAAACAGAATCTTTGGAACATCCCATTAGGTAGATGAAGGTCCAAATCCTTGATACATCCAAGTCACAGTAATATCTGCCTGCCGTCTGTTGTGGATTATTACTCTCCTAATACAACCAAAAGGGCTAAGTAATTTGTCAGTATTCATTATGAATGTAAAGTACTTTTACTCCATTGTATTTTCATAACCAAGACACTGCTCCAATCACACTGAAGAGCCTAAGAATCACATCTTGAACTGCCTCAATGTCATCTGTCCTCTTTACCTTTATTGCTTTGCCAAGTCATACCTGCTAAATAAATACCACTCTATGGGCCTTAAAATCAAGCTTTTGTATAGTTATCTAGTCATGGTATATAGTTCAGATTCTTTTTTTATAGCTTCCTAAAAGATGCATCTAAATACCAAAAATAGAATTCTATGGCTTAACAGGTAGAGACTAGAAAACCCATTACAAATTGTTTTGTTATTGTGTAAACTACAAAATTGGAAAATTTGCACACTGCACCGAGTCTCTGTGCACTTCATCTGTCAGTTACATCACTGTGATGTACAGGTAAGGCAATTTTACATAAACTTCTTCATGGCTTTTAACCCAGTGCTGGATCACATTCATCGTCATAGACACCAGAGATGGAGACTTTCCAGATCATATAGTCCATCCACAAATCGATGCAGGATCCTCCACTGCTTTGTAGATTGAATCACCTGAACAGTGAAAAGCAATGCTTGCTCCAGCAAAATATCAGTACAAATGTAACAAGTGCCTTTCTCCAGAGAATTATGGGTCTTCCTCCATATCATCTGGATTGGGGGCCATAATGAAATGTTTGGGGTATTCAAGATTGTGTTCATAAGCATGTTCTTCCCAGCGAGCATCATCACTCTCGTGGGTAATATAGCGCTCTCCAATCCGAGTTTCGAACTCTCGAAGGTCAAGCCAAGTTTGATAATCCTGAAGGGGGGGAAGGTTTAGATTGTGATTTGAAAAATACAATAGTGAGGGGAGCACATTTATTGAAGAAGGGAATGGCCTCTAAACACAATGAGTTTCTTAACAGCACTAAATTCTTAAGATGAGTAAAGTTCTTAAGATGAGTAAAGTCAAGACATTGCCAAGGAGCTTTCCTACAGCCTCTTCTACAAGCATAGACACATTTCCAGAACAGAAGACATTAGCAAAGCATGGCACGAGCATTAACAGAAGAACTGAATGAGAAGCCAGACTCTACCCATTACAACACCCCCACAGGCTTCACCCAGCACAGTCTTGCAAGAAGCAAGCAAGCCAAAACCTCTAGAAAGAAATTAGCCTTTGGGATACAAAACAGACTAGGCCTCAAAGAACAGACCACTACCAGAGCTGGGGCATCCCAGCTGATCAGATTCCCAGATCATCAGCTGAAAAGTGGGGAACACTCTTGCAGATTTTTATATGTTGCTCCCAAAGATGTAGAATCATTTGCTGCTCCTAGTTAGGACAATGCTGATTCAGGAAACATGACTGACTCTGAATGCACTTATTTAATCTTCTGCGATGTCGTAATGTAGCCAAATCTGGCTAACCATTCTCTAACTACAACTGATTCTCTCCTGCAAGTGCCCCAAGCCAGCAGTTTTAAATAACTCTCCCATACTCAAGCTAAACTCTAAAACCAGGGGTGGGGGGTGGGAGAGAGTCTTGGATATTTTTTCCAGGGAAGGATGAGAGTGGGCATCCCTCCCTCCTATTTGCCAGTCTTCCCTCTGAAGTACCTTTCCCCACCAACTGATTTTTTTTCTCAACCAATGTGGACTAGCAACATGTGTCCACTGATACCACATCTGGCTCTACCTTGTCATCAATGCTGAGGGCTGGATGCATGGTACAGAAGCCACTGCTAGCATGTTATGTGTATCAGAGGTCTAAAAGTGCTAGATACAAGCCAAGTAGCTCCTTGGAGGCCAACAAGATTTTCAGGGGAGAAGCTCTTGAGAGTCAAAGCTCCCTTCATCATATCTTTGACGAAGGGAGCTTTGACTTCTTGAAATCTTATACCCCCAAAATCTTGTTGGTCTCTAAGGCATTACTTGACTTGTATCTAGCTGTTCTACAGCAGACCAACACAGCTACCCTCTGAAACTAGCTTTAAGATGTTATCACAGGGCCAGAGTCAGAATTCCTGGTTAGTAGAGAAGATCTGAATTCCGGATGAAAGGAAAAATCTAGAGCAGCAAGGAAGTGGAGAATACGTAGGTACTTAAGATTTGTAAGCAAGGCTCTCCCGGGAGTCTAAGCAGGTCACAGAAAATTGTCTAATACATCACTTCGAACAATCCATGAGCCCAAACTAAAGCCCCTACATTATTCCCAGAAAGGCAGAGGCAGAAAAGATAAGTATTCTACAGCATTAGGCAGCTATACTCAAATAAAAATAGTAACATTGTACTAAAAAACATATTTTGTAAAGCCTTGGATGTTCGTTCAGATTATGATTCATGTAACTGGATAGGGTAAAATCTACATATCAGGTATACCTGTAACCAAGGATGACTAAGAGATTTGTCAACACTGAAACGTTTTCTCATCTTCACTTGAAGCAAATTGTTTATTAAATCAATAGCTGGAGGAGGAAGCAAGCAAAAAAATAATCAGTATAAACATTTGATTTCTTGCCAGTTGCCCTCAATAATAGTTCTGAAGGGAAAATTGCATAGATCAAAGCAAGAGACTTAAACAAAACATCCAGGAGACAAAAGGAAAGCTTTAAAAGACTGTGCATATGTGCAAACACACCGTGATGGTGTTTCTTCTCCCTCTGAAATCAAGAACCAAAATGCCATTGCTAGTAACTGGATTTAATGGCAACCTATACTGAAATTCTGTAATTTTAATTAGTAATATATCCTATTGAATTTAGCAAGGCATACTTTGAGTGATCACACATAGGATATTCTCAAAACAATATAGTTTAATAGGTAAAGGTAAAGGTATCCCTTGCTCGAAAGCCAGTCGAATCCGACTCTAGGGTTGTGGTGCTCATCTCCATTTCCAAGCTGAAGAGCCAGTGCTGTCCGAAGATGTTTCCGTGGTCATGTGGCCGGCATGACTCAACGCCAAGGCGCACGGAACACTGTTACCTTCCCACCAAAGCGGTACCTATTTATCTACTTGCAATTTCTTGCTTTCGAACAGCTAGGTTGGCAGGAGCTGGAACCAGAGATGGGAGCTCACCCCGTCATGCGGCACCCGGGTCTCAAACTGCTGAACTACCAATCTTCCGGCCTGCAGTTCAGTGTCTTAACCACTTGAGCCACCACAGCTCCATATAGTTTAATACCTACAATTAAAAGAGTTTTCTGTATTCTCTTTAGAATGGATTATTACATCTGAAAGTTTACATTCAGAGGAAAGGTATATTGTTAAATGAAATAATGACAGCTAGTGTAGTGTAGTGCAGTGTAGTGGTTGGATTGTTTCACTACAGTTTGGGAAACCCAGGTTCCACTCCCCACTCTGCCTTGGAAGTTTGCTGGGTGCTCTGGGACCCGTTACATACTTTAAAGCTAATCTACCTCACAGGATTGCTGTGAGGATAAAATGGTGGAGAGGACAACAATGTAAGCTGCTTTGGGTCCCCACTGGGTAGAAAGGCAGGGTATAAATGAAGTAAATAAATAAAATAATGAACTGCAAATTGTCTGAATTTAGGTCCTGGTTCTTCTGGAGATTGCTTTATATACAGGCCCACTGTGCCACTGCCTTTCCCCCTGTCACTTAATTACTGCTGTTCATAGTTCCAGACATCATAAATGCAGTGAGCTAGCATCTTAGGGACCAAGTATGAGTATACAGAAGTTACTATGAACCAATATATTGCATCCCCCCAAAAAATTCTGATTACATTTACCTTCGCTAGATATTTCCTTCCAGGGATTTGGTGGATACATAAATGCTGCATTTTGGATCTGATCATTTATGTCTTCATCCTCATTAAACGGGAATGTACCACTAAGGCTCACATAGATGATGACCCCCACTGACCACATATCCAGAGATCTATTGTAGCCCTTACTCCTAAGCACCTCGGGGGCAAGATAAGCTGGGGTTCCCACCACAGACCTCCTGAAAGACTTCTCACCAATAATGCGTGCAAAACCAAAATCACATAGCTTCACCTGCAAAGCAAATACACACCTTCATTAAATTATCACACACTGAACACACAAACAAGTCTGTCCATAAAAGGTACAAATCCATGATGGCCAATGTTATTTAACATTCAGGTTTGGAGTGGTGGCTTTTGTGCTATTTTCATAGAATCATAGAATGTTATTGCAGCTCATCTAAGTCCAACCTCCTGCACTCTGCAGGAGCATAGCTGAAAGATAGCCCTACAACATACCCGAAAGATGGTCATCCAGCCTCCACTTGAAAACGTCCAGCGAAAGAGCATCCACCACCTCCCGAGGCAGACTGTTCCACTGCTCAACCACTCTTACAGTTAGGACGTTTCTCCTGATATTTAGCCGGTAATGACTCCCTTGTAATTTCCACCCATTAGATCTAGTCTTGCAATCCGGAGCAAGAGAGAATAGATCTGCTCCATCTTCTACATGACAGCCCTTCAAATACTTGAAGACTGCAATCATGTCCCCTCTTTCTCTTTCCCAGGATAAACATACCCAATTCTTTCAGCCTTTCCTCATAAGACTTGGATTCCAACCCTCTCACCATCCTGGTTGCCTTCTTCTGGACCCGCTCGAGCTTGTCAACATCCTTCCTAAAATGTGGTGTCCAAAACTGGACATACTCCAGGTGAGGCCTGACCATAGCAGAATAGTGCGGAACTACCACCTCACTTGATCTGGACACAATGCTTCTGTTAATGCATCCTAAGATTGCATTAGCTTTCTTCACAGAACTTATCTCTACTGAAATTCATTTTATTTGTCTCAGCCCACTGTTCCAGCCTATCTAGATCATTTTAAATCCTGACTCAGTCTTCTTCAGAATTAGCAATCCCACCTAGCTTTGTGTCATCTGCAAATTTGATAAGCATCCCCTCTATGTCTTCCTCCAGGTCATTATAAAAACATTGAACAACAC
>NW_015164211.1:142412-176768 GCF_001447785.1 Gekko japonicus
ATTCGAGCCTGCTTCTTGTACTCACCCTCAGTAATCTGACACTCCTTCCTGTACATTTCCCTTTTTAGTCTCAGCTCTTCAGAGAGTTCCTTGTTCAGCCACCTCAGCTTCATTACCCGTCTCCCACCTTTCTTTCTTACCGGAACAGTTTGCGATTGTGCCTTAAGCACTTCATTTTTCAGCATCACCCATCCTTCCTGTGCAGATTTCCCCCTCAGCATTTCCAGCCATGGGATCCTACCCAATATTTCTCTGAGTTTTTTGAAATCAGCATTCCTGAAGTCCAGGATACGAGTCCTACTATGTCCTGGTTTCACATCCTTCTCTATGTCAAATTCCAAGCAGACATGGTCACTATTCCCCAAGAATCCCACAACATTCACTTCATCAACCAGTTCTTCCCTGTTAGTCAGGATTAAATCTACTTGTGAATTAAATCTTACTTGTGAACAATTTATTCAGACACCTACACATTTACTTAAAATTGAGGCATGACCTCATGAGATATGGCCAAAGTAGAAAAATAATGCTCAGTTATAAAATACTAAAATCAGTCAGTTTCTTCCATTCATGCAAAATATTAATGAAAATCCTGTACTTCTGCCAAGTACCCAGTCATATTTATGCACTACTCACCTGAGGAAATGGCTCAGCTGATGCTAATAGTACATTTTCAGGTTTTAAATCACAGTGCACTATGTTTTTGAAGTGTAAATTCCTCAAAGCAACAAGTATCTAATAGGAAGGGGGGAAAGTAATATTTTCAAAAATAGCATAAGTACCAAAAAGTCAAACAGACAAAAGGTGATGAATTTTACAGTGCATTCCAAGATTTGCCAAGTAACCTATTGGTATGGATCCAGACAGCTATTTTGTCCAATCTCATCAAATTCTCCTCCTTAGAGTCCCCTATACCACATGGCTTTTGTTGCTATAGGTCCTTTGGCTCACAGCATAGCCTTTTCGGTGGTCAACTCCCTTTTCCCCCAGCAGAAAATCTAGCTGGATCCAATCCATGCAGTTTCCCTCATAGTTTGGGACTCTTTGCAGAGCCTTGCCTTCTTTGAAAGACTTCAGAGTTGGGAGGGAGCAAAGCTAGCCCAATTTCGCAAGCCACTCTTCAAGCAGTTTTCTGTGAAAGGTTCCTTCTTAAGTTGTGATAATGTAACTCTGAATATCATTACCAACATTCAAAGCCAGTATTGCAAGGGAAAAAGTACAGATCTCCATTTCAGTATCCTCACACAACATTATAAACACCCAGGAAACTAAGAAAAACTGTTCTTTTCTGAAGTGTAAAACATACTGATTTTGATTCAAGGACTCTAAAAACCATGTTTTTAAACACACGGTTTATTCTGGCAGCATCAGTCTGTGTGACAGCACTTCATTATGGAAGTCATTTCAATCAGTTAGGTAAAACAATACCAGCTGCTGCCCCTGGGTTATGATCTCTCAATAGAGACTGTCTCTCAGTCTGCTGGCCCACTATAAAAAACATTACCTTTAAACAGTCTTCTAGCTAAGACTCCAGCCTATGCAAGGGAATCATTCAGAACATTCACTGTTCACAAGGGTAACATTCTACCTAGGTGTACTGTTCTCAGCCAAGGTACCTCCAAAAGCCTTTGAGGAAAGCATTTATACAACTAGGTTTCCAGACAATGCACAAGGCTGTCTTGAATTGTAGATATACAAAATTTATTGGCACTCCAGCATAAGGACTAAAATACATGTGTTAGATTCTTTGGTACCCACCGTATAAATCACATGAAGATGGCTTCTGGTTACACTTACAGTCTTACACGTAATTTCCTACCTCCTTACTGGTGTTAATAAAATTAGGAATAACCTTGTATAACTCATTCTGGCCTCCTGTTGTGCAGATAACCTAATATAACAGCAGTCATGAAGGTATTTTAAGATCTGTGACTATTTTGTTCATGTAATTTCCGTATTTATATATTTGCACATTTTCTCTTTTCCTCACTACTGCACTGGGGTGTGTATCAACAAGTCTGAATTATAGTTCAAACAAATACACTAGCATTACATGCAGCTACAGCAATATTAACATGTTGCTCAAATAATTTCAATAACGTTTTGAAAGAAATCATTTTGTTAAAATGAAAGCAATGAATGAAAGATCTCATCTCATGTATAATTTCGGAAAGTTAATATCTCATAAAAGCATAATCTATCTGAGGACAACAATTTACAAAAAAATACCCACTTGTGTGACCATGAACTTGGTGATTCTTTCCGGAAGCCGGCTTTTCTCACTAGAGAGAATCATCTCTAACATATCACCATGCAGTTTTTCCATCACAACAAAAACCCTCTCTGGAGTTTCAAACATACATTCCAGGTTTACAATCCCAGGGTGGTGCAAATTCTAGAGAAGTATAAAATATTAACATGAAAAACATGATACCACTGTGTACTATGAGACATATGAGAAAATATCTACTACAGACAGCCCCTTTTACAGACAAGACTGGGGTCTCTACCTATTGGGGGGGACTCCAAAAGTATGCAAGAAAAATGTAAATAAAACACAAAAGGGAGAAGACACTAAAAAAACGACTGAGGACAAAGAAATATGCTCCATGAGGGACATAATGGTGAGAGCAGCTACATGTCAGTTAGAGGAGGAAGGCAAGACAAATCCGCTCAGAAGAACTTGAGGGGAAAATTTTAGAAGTGGGATTGGATTTCTAATCAACCCTCCCGCCAGTGATTCCCCTAGCCTGTCACTAATTGTAAATTGTAAAGCAGTAAAACCAACCCACACACACATACAAGATATGGGTTTCTAAAATCTTGGAGGACTTCCCAAGTATGCAGATGAATAGAACTTTGGAAACAGAGTACTGCTTAAAGGAAAAATGGTGGTGGGGGGGTTTGTCTGCTCAAGGCCCTGAGAGAATCCTAGAGGGAGAGATTCAGGGGTGGAATTTCAAAATTGTTTGTGCGCCCCATGAATCCATGCAGGCCCCCACCTTGCTACAATACAGGTTCACTGAATATTTCATAATGGATTCAAATCTCTTTTGTACCTGCAAGATGGCCACTTCATTGCGTAGCTGACTTTCCTGCTTTGTAGGGAATCTCATTTTATCGATAACTTTAATTGCTACATCCCTTCCAGACTTCCTATGTTTTCCTATAAAATACATAAACCAAAAACTTTGCCTAAAAAATCTACCGAAAAGGATAGACTGGGAAAATACCTTTTAGTAGTGAGTATGATAATGCACCTTTTGTTATAATACAGAAACATGGATGATTCCTTCTCCCTATTTCAATGCATATGCACAGTAATGGATTGAGATCATGCCTGTCCATCCTATATTCCTGTCTAACCTGAGTGTCTTAGACAGTATGTTCGTATAGGAACCTACACATGCAGAACCACACAGGGTTAGGCCCCATCTTCATGATTTGTAAAGTACAAAACTAGAGTGTACAGATCTCATGGAAATGACTTGCACAAGATACGCTTTACGCACCAGCACAAATCCAGCTCATTAATGCCAGGTGGGGATGGGGTAGTTGCTCCTCAAAGGTGGCAAAGTTTGATTCGTATCCACACAGGGCTAAAGTCTGCATCATATCCAAATATGTTTTTCTGTTTAAGGTGTATATTGTTTTACTGTCTGTTCTGAAGAAAAATGTATCCACTGACAGCCCTGCATATATGGTGAAGGGGGAGGGAGGCAATGAGAATGGAGTATGAAAGCCTCCAGTCTCTATCCGCTAGTGGTCAAAAGGAACAGAATCTTCCTTATCAGTACAGATTGGCATGCTACTAATGGACAGCAATAAAAGGAATGTTGTTTCTCCTCAAAATATGTTCTTCCTTTGTATCTATGCATAATAGCACAATTTAAAAAACATATAAATTCATTCAACCAGAATTTGCTCCTTGTGGTCCTCCACATTGTATTATGGATTTCTCTAACAGTTTCAATATGAAAAGAGGCTTATTGTTCTGATTACACTCACAGTCCCTTGAGAGAGAAATCACTACTATTCCCATGCTATTAGGCAATTAGGTTGGGAGAAAGCATTCTGCCCACTATTACACAGTGAATTAATAAAACAGTCAAGATTGTAATCCAGATTACAAATTGAGCATTCTACCTTTTAAGTGTCAACATATTCAATGAAAATAGATTACAGAGCAAATATATAAGAACCTTGATACTAGAACACATATTAATAAAAGGGAAAATGAGACTAAGAATAGAGGAAGCCATTATACGAACGAAAAGGTTGACTGATCTATTTGAGAGGTGTGCAAAATATAAATAAAGCTTCAAAAGACACACGGAATGCTAAAGGGAGACTACAAGGATACCACACTAATGCTATTTTAGAGGCCTAGCTAGACCTCACCTGGAGTTCCTTATTCAATACTGGTGGTCCTGTATTAAGTCAGGGTACAGTAACTGCTCTGGAAGATTGTTGTATGGAGCAAGCAGAAATATAGTACCTGCCTTAAAGATTTAAGGATAAGTAAAACAAGGAAATATTTTGACTTTTTTTCACCAGCTAAAATAAAAGGCAACCTAATGGCAACATCACTTAAACATGCAGAAGATAACAGGAAAGCCAAATGAATGGGAATGAACATGACAAAAGATTGCACAAGACAGAAAGTGCTTGTCTCCTGGAGGAGGAAAAGAAATCACACAGAACGGGATTGTCCAACTGAGCTTCAAGGCCCTGTTGGGTCAGCAGAAAATGGCAAGAAACCCACTTATAAGTAGATGTCTTACCTTTGTGGTTGCAGAAACAAATTTTAAAATGAAATGACAAGACAGAAACAAGGAAAAGTTGTTAAAAATATCAAGTTCATTGTGCCATGTGTTTCATTTGGCTGATCCATGTTTCTGTTTTTATCATCAAAGATGGGCACGTTTGTTCTACTTCTCAACCTACTCATTTCAGAAGAAGAATACTGCAGAGACACTTAAGAACCCTGTAGTTGAAACTGAATGTTTTCTTAAAACTTACCTCCATACACAATACCAAACTGACCAGAACCCAGCACCTCATCAGCAAAGATCTGGTATACAGAACTAATATCCTAGAAAGGGGGGGGAGGCAGGGGAAAGTAAGAATTCGGGTAAATCACTTGAGGTAACAAGTCAAATGGACAATACAAAGCTAGAAAGGAAAACGATAATAACTGATTCATGCAACACAAAATTCTCAAGGCCACCACAAAGATATTGTATTAAATATGCACTGGGAGTTCTGTACTGCCCAGACACACAGGAGCCATATTCTGATCAATAGCAAGGCATGTGTGGAGAAAGGGTCTCAGCCTTCACTACCACGACAATATCCAACGCTATTTCCATAAACTTAAAACTGTCCTAGGGACCTATTTGCTCTATTGGGAAACTTACAAGCAACCATGGCAACACGTAAATTTCCAACAGAGGAAGTCACAGCTCCCTGGATCATTTTAGTTTGTGAAAACAGGACAGGGTTGGGGGGAGGCTAAAATGTCTTTGCCACACATGCTGTGGTCATGATCAAAATATGGCCCACATGCTCCTTGGAAGTACAGTATTTGCAATGTATGTATGTGATGGATGGGTTCCAGTGCTGCCCACCAGGTCTCACATCTAATCTCTGATTCGCTGGGGTGTATGTAAATTCCTCTGTAGGGAAGACTGGAGAAGAGGCTAGAGAAGATGGTACTCTGTCAAGTGGTCAATTAGGGCTCAGTCTCATTCACAGAAAAGTAATGATTGGATAGGGATAGGTGCAGGGAACCTGTTTTAGCTGGGTTAGGGGTGGGTTACAGGATCAACGCAGAATCCTGAGACACCAACTAACCTTATCTTCAAAGTCTGAGTCACAGGGTGACCATACTGGGAAAGTATAGGGACTAAACAGATAAAGTCCATACTTCCAGTACTTCTGTCAACATGGTGAAGGAGATCCCAGTGTTCAGAGAGCCTTTCCGAGATAAAAATCACTCCATCTCTCTCATTAGGAAAAACAGCCCTGTCAGTTCTGTAACCTTCGGCATGTGCATTACATTTGCTCGGGATGGGTGAGCCCATACCAGCACTTACTGAGGCCAGATGATTGGCAGGGGGGGGGGCAATACCCTGCCATGCAGCAGGTCCAATGATGTGGTCCCATCCTTGCTGTACACCCAGGAGAAGCTGGAAGGCCCTGGAACAGCAGTAGTGTTCAAAAAGCCATCAGTGCCAGCAAAGCTGTGTGGCTCCTTTTAGGAGCCTCGCCTAATAGTTGGGTCTGTTGCTAGGAGGCCCAAAATATGACCAGAGAAATTCCCCTGTAAGGGATATAGACACACCACTCTGAAGTCTCACAGGAACACTCTTACTTTCTCCAGGGATTTTCTGCAGGAGTGCGGCTCCAGTGACTCTTTCAAAAGGAGAGCCAGCAAAAGGCCAAGGAGTACACACCTGGTATCTCTCTGCAGAGACCTATGGTGGAAGAGAAAGGATGTGGGTTCATTTTAATCCCCTTCTCTCCCAGTATGGAGGCCACCATGACTTCCCAAAAAGGACACTAGAGGGAGCCCAGGTTCCAGGGCCCAATCGAGCAGCCCCAGCTTCCGACAACATTGTAAGGAGTCTAAAGAGAACTACAGCCCCTCTTAACTGTGAAAACTGTTACACTTCTACAACATCTTACTTGACAACCACAATAAGCCACTTAACCCTTCTGCGTAAGAGACAAAATCTTGCATTGTTGGAATATGGAGGCTGTGTGAGTCAAAGGGGGGAATACAAATCACCCCCTCAGCCCAGACTGCCATCCACGGGACCACACAGTAATTTCAGCAAGTCACTTGCCAACACACATTTATTGTACACTACCCTTCGCTAGACAGACACTGAGGATTGTGACAAGTGGACGGATTGATACAGAACCCTGTCACAGTGTGTGATATGAGGTCCTTGTGGTCATCAAAAGGAATTCGTACTGCATGAATTGACCATAATTTTTTTAAAAAACACAGCGCAAACTTGACAGCCTCTGCTTGATCTCCATTGGAATCAACGCTCTAAAATCTTGTCTCTACCTGAATGTTGATGGAGTAAAAGCCAGCCATTTTGGCTGGCCAGCCAATCAGTCCATCTGACCAATAGTCTGAGAAAAGCTCCTAAGAACTGAAGCTCTTCCTTTGTATTTTATCATGCTAATTCAGGAATGTTGCCCAGATGAACATAAGAGAAGCCAATGTTGGATCAGGCCAATTGCCCATCCAGTCCAACACTCTGTGTCACACAGTGACCAAAAATACCAGGTGCCATCAGGAGGTCCACCAGTTGGGCCAGGACACTAGGAGCCCTCCCGCTGTTCCCCCCTCCCCAGCACCAAGATGACAGAGCATCCCTTGCCCCAGACCGAGAGTTCCTATCTATACCTTGTGGCTAATAGCCACTGATGGACCTCTGCTCCATATTTTTATCCAATTCCCTCTTGAAGCCATCCATGCCACTTCCTGTGGCAGGGAATTCCATGTGTTAATCACTCTTTGGGTGAAGAAGTACTTCCTTTCATCTGTTCTAACCCTACTGCTCAGCAATTTCATGGAGTGCCCACAAGTTCTTGTATTGTGAGAAAGGGAGAAAAGTACTTCTTTCTCTACCTGCTCTATCCCATGCATAATCTTATAAACCTTATCATGTCACCCCTCAGCCATCGTTTCTCCAAGCTGAAGAGCCCCAAGCACTTTAACCTTTCTTCATATGGAAGGTGTTCCAACCCTTTTATCATTCGAGTCGCCCATTTCTGCATATACACAACTCACAGCATCCATTTATGGATCACATGTAAGTATACCTTATGATGCCCATGATTGCAGCATCTTATAATGAGTGCAGAAGCAGGGAGGGGGCCCAAACTATGCATCACCCTCTCGTATGCATCCCACTGAATGTCCATGAATTACCATAAGGCCTGGTCCATGGTCTAGTGTGCTTCCATAAGGCCCAATGTAACAGATCCAGGAATCCTCAGTGCAGACTCAGCAATTTACCCATACTCCACACTGAAGGTACTCGGCTGGCAGAACCAGCCTACCTCTGCTATTAAAATTACATTTAAATCTGTTCTGTAATCCGAATATATATATAGACACACACACATACATACACAGAGTATCTTTATGGTAACATTTACAGGGCTTCCCATTTTGTGGGCTTTTTTCTATGAAAGTTAGGGAACTTTACCATATATAGAACTTCTTCAGAGAAAGAAAACTCATCACATTAAATAAGCTATGCTGCCTATTGGGAACATGGAGTATGCCTTTAGCCTTAATTATTTTGAAGCAAAATAGCTGTATCAAGGGGAAATTGCTATGTCCATATACACTTTTATTTATATTATGTGACTCACCACATTTTCTTGGATCTGGCAGTTCGAAACAGAAATGCTGACAGACAGTTCTTCTGTAATGAGAAAAAATACATGTTTTAAATATGGAAGTACTATTATGATGAAGGGCTAGTAAGCCTAGCAGCAGCCAAAGTTTGGACTGATGTGCCGATCAGCATGCAAGATTCCTCCCAGGCTCCTTTGAGCACCACTAATCCACAGCCTCCAAAGATTTCCATTGCATGCCCATCCTACTCCATTAGTACCACCACCACCACATTCCTCCCATACCTACATTGTGTGGGTACTTTCCCTCAGACGCATCATATTAGCCAACCTCCTGCTTTCCCAGTCGGGAAAACAGCAGCTCCTATGAGTTGTTTCAGACCAAGAAAAAAAGCATGGGGGAGAGGATTAAGCTCCCTCTCCCCAAACACCATGGTCTTAATCTAAATTGGGCCCACGTAGACCTAGGAATTAAGTTCTTAGCATAGAACTTCCAGAACACATCTGTCAAAAGGACTGGCATGGACACAAAGGGGACATGAGGACTTTGTAACATGTGATCAGGCCTTAAGGCTTCATTTGAGTTGGGATTCACTGAAGATAACCCTGGAATTTCTTTAATGTCTCAGCTGAGTCCTTCAACATGTGATGGAAAGTAGCTCTGGTACACAGAGAGTGTATTTTCCTCATCATGCTGTTCACATCCCCACACGCCATCCCACATCCCACACACCATACCACAATGAAAGATGTGAATGGCATCACTTTCATATAAGCTTGAACTGGAGCACCTCTCACACAAAGCACTGCCACCATCTTCTTTGCCAGCACTATGTGCAGAAAGCTCAGCCCTACTCAAAAAATCCACTCCTGGTTTTCCTCATGCTCACAAGATTGCTCTTCCAACCATTTTCTCCCCTACCCCCTACACATACACACAGTGAGTGAGTGAGTGAGTGAGTGAGTGAGTGAGTGAGAGAGTGAGAGAGTGAGTGAGTGAGTGAGAGAGAGAGAGAGAGAGAGAGAGAGAGAGAGAGAGAGAGAGAGATTGATTTCCATTCTGGACCCCAATAACCAGCAACCTTGCTGAGGTACTTTAAAAAAAAAACAAAAAACAGGGTTCGAAGGCAAGGTATGGAGACAGAACAATGTGTTCTTGAACCAGGTCTTCAAGCAACAGGGGGAGGGGGGAGTGCCTTCCTTACTGTGAATTTTCCCTTGTCCTGCAGCAGTGCAAATGCTAGCCTGAGGGGTGACTGGCATCAAAGCTTGACGAATAGCTTTCTCCCAGCTCTGTGCAACATCCAGTCCAACTCCAGTAGCAGCCAGAACTGGATTGTTATGGTTGCTGCCGTTGTTCTCGCCAACAAAGTACACCATATTGTCCGTGATTATCTCAAAGCAGTGCGGGTTGCTGCCCTGAACTGCATTGGAGAAATCCCGAGGCTGAATCACCTGCAGAATTTCAGAAAGTGGGATCTCCTAAAGGAAACACAAAGTGTAAAGTTTTTTTTTTTTTAATGTATACCCCAATACATTGTGTATTCAGAAATTCTTAATGACAGAAAAATGCACCCAAGTATCATCCCAGTCAGTGTGTTTATAATTATTTCAATGGAAGGAACTAGCAATGAAGCTCATGCTAGTAGCCATTTCTTCCCTCTCTGCCTATTCCTGGCAACCTGATGAACTGATCTTTCATTCAGAAGTCAGCAAGTCATAACTAAAATGGGAGGCAATCTTCCCCCTTCCAAGCAAGGGTAGACAGCAATTTTTGTCTTTAATGGCATTTCCAATATTCTTCCATTCCTCTTTTTTTTTAACCCTCACAATGATTCTGCAAGCTATATCCATAACCAAGACCAGTCACATCCTTCTCAGGACCTTATATTATCATACTGCCCCCACCCCAGCCATTCTATCCCAACATGTCTGCCACAGGTTCTGTCTACCAGACATGTGTTAGGAGTTCTGTGCTTCGAACTGAATCCCCAGGTGTGGCAGAGCCTCATCTGGATTGAGACTGTAATACACAGGGAGAAAGAATTTAAAGCCTTTTCCCCACCCAGCTCTACTTTCCCAATATGAAATAGCGTAGGGAGCCACTATTTGCTCCACTGAGGAAACTTGCTTGTAGCCCATGAGTACAGGTATAGCAGACCAGTACATGTAAATTTTCCCAATGGGGCAAAAAGGACCTCTTCCAATCCCAGGACCATTTCAAGTCAGGAATACACAACACTGAGGAGGCTTAAGCCCCCTCCCACCATGCACTGCAGTCCTAATCCAGCTTGGGCCCCAGTACACCTAGAATTTAGGTCTGAGCAAGAAGTCCTAGTGCACTTCTGGGAGACAGGACCCAGGATGGACACAGGACTGGGGGGGGGGGACAGGGACAATGTCAGGTAGTTAGGCCCTGGGACCTCTCTCCTTGCACTTTCCTATCTCCAGACAATGAAAGTTTACAATCACAACCAAAAAAAACAACAGTGAATAAAAATCTTAAAGACCAGGAAAAATAGTACCGCAGTACGGACAATAGAAGTAGGGAGACATAAGGAGGCCTTCCTGAATGAACAGTGCAAAGTAATAGAGGAAAACAATAGAATGGGAAGGACTAGAGATCTCTTCAAGAAAATTGGAGAAATCAAGGGAGCGTTGCATGCAAAGCTGGCCACGATAAAGGACAAAAACGGTAGGGATCTAACAGAAGCAGAAGAGATTAGGAAAAGATGGCAAGAATACACAGAAGAACTATACAAGAAAGACCTCGATGTCCTTGACAACCACGACGGTATAATCACTGACCTCGAGCCAGACATCCTGGAATGTGAAGTTAAATGGGCCTTAGAAAGCATTACTAACAACAAAGCTAGTGGAGGTGATGGTATTCCAGCTGAGCTATTCAAAGTCTTAGAAGATGATGCTGTTAAAGTTCTGCACTCCATTTGCCAGCAAATTTGGAAAACGCAACAGTGGCCACAGGATTGGAAAAGGTCAGTATACATTCCAATCCCAAAGAAGGGCAATGCCAAGGAATGTTCAAACTATCGCACAATTGCACTCATATCACACGCTAGCAAGGTCATGCTCAAGATCCTACAAGCTAGGCTTCAACAGTACGTGGATAGAGAACTACCAGAAGTACAAGCTGGGTTTCGAAGAGGTAGAGGAACTAGAGATCAAATTGCCAACATTCGCTGGATTATGGAGAAAGCAAGAGAGTACCAGAAAAATATCTACTTCTGCTTCATTGACTATGCTAAAGCTTTTGACTGTGTGGATCACAACAAACTATGGCAGGTCCTTAAAGAGATGGGAGTACCAGACCACCTCACATGTCTCTTGAGAAACCTGTATAAGGGCCAAGAAGCGACAGTTAGAACCGGATATGGAACAACTGATTGGTTCAGCATAGGAAAAGGAGTACGACAAGGATGTATATTGTCGCCTTGCTTATTTAATATATATGCAGAGTACATCATGCGAAATGCTGGCCTGGATGAATCACAAGCGGGAATTAAGATTGCTGGGGAAAAGATCAACAACCTCAGATATGCAGACGATACCACTCTAATGGCAGAAAGTGAAGAGGACCTAAAGAGCCTCTTGCTCAGGGTAAAAGAGGAGAGCGCAAAAGTGGGCTTGAAGCTCAACATCAAAAAAACTAAGATCATGGCATCCGGCCCCATCACTCCTTGGCAAATAGAAGGGGAAGCTGTGGAAGTAGTGACAGACTTCACGTTCCTGGGATCCCAGATCACCGCAGACTGTGACTGCAGCCATGAAATTAAAAGACGCCTGCTCCTTGGGAGGAAAGCGATGGTGAACCTAAACAGCATGATAAAAAGTAGAGACATCACCCTGCCAACAAAAGTCTGCATGGTCCAAGCAATGGTATTCCCAGTAGTCATGTATGGCTGCGAGAGTTGGACTATAAGGAAGGCCGAGCGCCGAAGAATAGATTCTTTTGAACTATGGTGCTGGAGAAGACTCTTGAGAGTTCCTTGGACTGCAAGGAGATCAAATCAGTCAATCCTCAAAGAAATCAACCCTGACTGTTCCCTGGAAGGCCAGATAATGAAACTGAAGCTCAAATACTTTGGCCACCAAATGAGAAGGGAGCACTCACTGGAGAAGACCCTGATGCTGGGAAAGATTGAAGGTCAAAGAAGACGGGGACGGCAAAGGATGAGATGGTTAGACAGTGTCATAGATGCAACGAACATGAAATTGAGCAAACTTCAGAGGACGGTGGAAGACAGGAAGGCCTGGTGTGATCTGGTCCATGGGGTCACGAAGAGTCGGACTCGACTGTGTGACTGAACAACAACAAGGGACAATAAAACACATGTTAGCTGTTATTATTTAAAAAAAAAACACTTGGCCCATTTTCATACCATCTCTTACCTTGTAATATTTTGTTCCAGATTCATTCTGAAATAGTGTAAGACATTTGCTGTCCAGCCTCCAATAATGCCTTTTTCTCTGGAAGAAATATAGGAGGGTGTGTCAGACACATCAGAACTCTGTCAGGACCCTTTACTCAAGTCAGTCCCTCAGATTTCACTGGTGTGTATGTCTGTCAGTGCTTAGGATAGCAACTTGAATCAAAGCATTTAAAACTATAAAATTAACACTTTAAGTGCCTAAAAACCTAATCCTATGAAGCAAAGGACCAGAAGCGGATTCTAAGTATCCTTTAGCATATGAAGACAATTCCACTTCCTGATCTAAGGCGGCAGTAGGTATCAACACTGCTCCTCCAACATTTCAGAATAACCCTGATGTGGTACAAGAGTATTTATTTACTAAATAAGCAAGACTCTAACCACCATACCAGCTCTCTATATGCTACATGGGAACCTGAAGGAGCAGGATGAGGACAAAGAATATGGTCACACCACACCTGTACTTCAGAGCCTCCAACAGAAATTACTCAAGAAATTACCTTGGAAATGGATGAAAGAGACTCTGCTACATCCTGGGTAAGCCAGCCCTGGGGGGGGGGGGAAGCATCCTCCCCATTCCACAGCCCTTCAAGCCATCACTACTGTCAGCAACAGCGGAAAGGGGAGAAACGGAAAAGACACAGGAGGACACAGAGTGGGAGACCAGGCCATCTGACCACACGCTGATTACAACTGTCCACAGCCCCAGCAAGATTCAACAGGCATGTTGCTGATTTATTTTAAAGCACACCTGTGACTAATGTAATCTTGAATCCTGCACACAAACAGGGCTTCTGTTAATCACTATGAAAGACAGCGCTTAGCAAGCACATTGCTTTCTTAGTGGTTTCAAAGTAGAGTTCTTCATCTAATTGCACAATAGTTCATAAGCTCTGTTATGATACAAATATTATGTGGACAAGTAAGAGAGTTTACAATTACTAACCAGGTTGTCTCTACTAGTGTAATGGACCATCCAGCCTTCCTTCACCATTGTACTGCTCTTCCGCTTTGTGTGCTTGATTGACTGTACAACCCTCATTAATGGAATATTATTGCTTGTTGATGGGCTGTTGAAAAAACAAAGAATTGCCTGGCTCTAATTACCAATATTTAAAAATAACTCAGCGAATCCATTTTATGTATTTCAAGAATATTTTCCTTGTCCAAAAACCCCACATCAACTCTCTTCTAAATACAATTATTAACAGTATAGCATCAGCTCAGGCTTCCTCTCTTCATGCCCTATTGCATTTCAAATTCCAACTTGCTTTTGGAAGCAGTTCCATTTCACTGAAAGCCTAGACTGCTTCAGTTAAGTCTAGATTCTTTTTGTTAGATCACGATTCTTTGCCAGATTTACTGCAGTGGTCACAGAAGGAATTCCATGTGTCCTCTTAGAGCATCTTAATACATACGAAGCTGGTAAGCATTGGAGTAGCTTTATCTTCCTCTTCTTTGAATATCTCTAGCTATTTTAATTATTAAGGAAGTATGATCAAGGAAACATCAACCAGGATGCCCCCAAAAAAAGTTCTGTACTTCACTGGGGCATTTCAACCCCTTTATTTCCTGTCCAGCAACAGTATTTTAACTTTCTTGCAGTCCCAATATACCATCAGCTTTTCTTTTTAGCCTAGATAAGCATGTTACCTTTGGCAGAAACAGTGGGCCGTTGTGCTGGAATTCCCCTAGCCCAAAGATTCTGTCCATGCAGAAGAGCAGACATTGAATTGTTAACTCGTTTTTTTTTTCTTTAGTTGTGGTTTATATTCCACTCAAAGGGCTTGCTTTATAACACCTCTTATTACCAAGTTTCCTGTCTGCTTGCATGATTTTCATCTTTTATTTCTCTTGACTGGTAGTGATAATGGACTCACGCTCTCTGTAGTTAAAATTTATTCTTTCTGCACTTAAAATTAGGAGTTTCTATGTATCATCTATACCTGGGGATTGGTTTTTAAAAAATATTTAATAATTTGAGACTTGTTTGGGGGGGGGGTTGCCCATGTGCTTCGGGACATAGGCACTCAAATTTTTGAACAGCAACAATTATAATTATTTAGGCCAAACGTGAAATGAGCACTCAGTTGGCAAGACTGTATTTTAATTACCACATATCAGTATCAGGCAGGCATCTGACCACTCCAAGGGGATACAGCAGGCTGAGCGATGTGCTCTTAGATGTCCTGCAATGTAATAAAAAAGCTGGGTACACCTTTCAGCTCCTGCACAGCAAGTATCAACTACTCAGCGTGTAAGCAGATAGTTGTACCAAGCAGATAGTTGTACCCAAGCATCCTGTGAGGTTGTAAGATTTCCTAAGAGCACCTCTGTGATCATGCACGGTATCTACTTTCTTCAGACAATTTGTAATGGAACATGATTCCCATTTTCAAGCAACCTCTAGAGGTACTAGTGTGCTCTGACCAGCTGTTTCCCTCATTATTTCAAAGCTCCAAGTCCCTTTGGTGATGAGAAAGTTCCAGTGTGTAACTTTGATGCAGATGTTAAAAACATAGCTGGCTGGGATAAAAGTGATTATAGAGCTATTCAGCAATAAATAAATATGCATCCTGATGTTAACAAATTGCATGAAATACCATATTTTGCATCTAAGGTTTATTAATCCAGACAGTGTAGATACTAAATGAAAAAAGAAAGAAGAATGCCATGCAATATCTTGCACACTGGTACACATCTGTTCAGATCAGCCCCTGCCTAAAGATGGAAAGGTAGGAAGTACAGATGGAAGATTTTCATCTTTTATTGTGTGTGTGTGTGTGTGTGTGTCTGTGTGTGTAAAAAAAACCAAAGTGCTTTACAATCATCCCTAATTAAATTAATATACTTTTTCATTTTACATATGAACCTGAAATATGACTTTGTCAAGGCCACCTGAGTCCATGACTATGGATCCAAGTCCAATACTTATACCAGTTCTCCTCCTCTTTTTTGAATATTACAAATGGTATTACAACCCCTCAAGACAAATAAAATAGAAACCCAAATAATTTATCCTTGTGTACACCCTAAGAAATACAAACAACCCTGTTAGAAGGCATATTCAATAAGCCAAAGTGGATTCCTTTATCCCAACATACAATTTACACATACACAAGGGGAGCTCAATTGATTCCTTACATAACTTCATTTAATTAATTGATTTGTGTTAGGATTGGAATTTTGGCCTAAGGTCAGATGAATAAAGTACTACTGTATATCTAGGTCAGCACAGCATTTTCCATCAACTTGTCTGTGTAACAAATCATTTTTAATAATGTGACTGAATTTTCATGATGACCCTCACAAGTGTTTAGTTCCAATACGTGTAACATACATATTGCTAGGTTCTATCTTTATTAAAACTGTTCATTGAGCTGTATTGTTTTTACTCGCTATGAAAGCATGCCTTGCAAAATCACACAAATGAGGCTTCACAGAACTTCAAGCGCCAAGTCCCCAGTGTAATGTCTTGATTTCACAAACCTAATGGTTTTCACAGGTTCTTCATCTTTGTCCCCATCTAGATCTGCTGGATCCATAAAAAACATTTTGTCCTCAGGAGGAGATGGTTCTTCTGCATCATCCAAGCTCCTACCACCATCACTGTTCATTTCACCGCTGTCAACCTCCATTGGCATGTCAGTATCTTGACCTGGACTAACGGGTTCTTGTTCCCCCCCAAAAAAGGAGAGAGAATGAGTTATTCCATTTTAAATCAGTGGAATATGATACATTGAATCAAAAATGTTATCAGGAATAATATCATACTACTGGTAAAAGAGTTAAAAATCTTTTGCAACCCTGAGTTCATATACATCAGAATTAGGAAAATCAGCCAAACGCAGCCACAAGAGGAGAACTGGCAGAACATTATTTGGGCTGAGTCCTCTGTTTTGCCAAGACCACTTCATGCTCTGTAGGTACTTCCTGACACAGGGCAGCTCCCCATCGGTGGAAAGTTGGCATAAGAATAATTCTTCCACCTCTTATGCCAGCTGACTCCTATCGGCCGATGCAAGAATACCATGAACAGGTCTTTCCAGGAAAGGGTGTGGACAGGATGGGAATCTGAGAGCACAACTCCCATTACACCTGGTTCATTACTAATGCAATTTTCATTTCCTGCAGCCTCAAAGAGAACAGGATGGCCCAGGATTGGCGGTCACAAAAACTGGGCCATCCTAACTTTTCAGACTGGCATAGACAGCCACTGGAACAAAGTTCAGAAAAGGATTTTGACAGCCATTATATCCAAACACTTCCTTCAATGTGCTTTAGAAATAGTCTTTTAAAATAACAGCTAGAGAAAAGGCTAATTCTTTTTAAAGAAAGAATTAAAAAAACAACAGATTTTGAATGAGGCAGGCACTTTTACAATTATTTCATGTTTGTATGCTCAGAAATTGCTAGAACTAAGGTCTGCAATTTCGTTACTTTTCCAAAGGTACTTTAGTACTTTAAAACATAACTGCTCTTACCTCCATTGAAAAGAACTTCTCCAAGACAATCTTTAGGTACTTTAGAGGCACAACGTTTGTGACAGTTAAATCTGCAATCTAAAGTGAGAAAAATGCTTATTTAAGCCATTTTAATCTACCTTTCTCTCACCAGGGATGCCCAGCAGATTACAATGGGAATTTGAAAACAATAAATACAAAAACAGTTTAAAGACAGACAAGCAGCAGGCCATCCAACTGACCTCAACATGATTCAATCTTCAGTTAAAGGCCCACCCAAATAACTGAATAACACATCTTGCAATAGTATAACATAGTATATGTCCCCTATTGTCATCTGGGATGCTGTTACACATTGTAGACATCACTGCCAAAAAAAAGCCTGCACAAAGGCACAACATAATATGATAAGCCTACACTAAGGGATAAGGAGTAAGTTATGCTTGGATGAACGTAGCTGCCACATGAGTACATACTACAAGAACTGGTACCAAAAGAATGCAGGTCCTAAGTCAGGGATCTCCAACATGGTGCCCATGGGTGCCATGATGCCATCTGGCACTTTTCATGGCACCCACCAAGTGTTTTTAGAAAATGGGTAGGGCCAGGTCAGGATTTTGCCCAGCAGGACTTCTGATTGGCCACTGGAGATCTGACTGACTGTGCCGATTCAATAACACATTGTTTTGGCAGCAGCTGCCACCACAGCACGTAACACATCTTCCCCGTGTGACTGAAGGTCAGCTGCGTGTATGCAAGAAAATACTTTTACAAAATATGTTCAGTTTAAAAGCACCTTGTTAAGCAGAGCATCTTCCTCAAATATTGAAGACTTACTATTAAAGTTATGCATAACATTACTATTTTATGTTTGCTGGCAGTGGCAGCCAAACTGCAATTAAATTTCTAGCTTCAAGTGCAGCCCATATAAATATGTTACAATAATATAGCTTCGAGGACACTGTTGCATAGATTAACTTGACCCGATTGTTTCAGTCTATAAGGGAGCTGATTTATGTGCAAGATGAAATTGAAAGAATGTACTCTGCCTCCACATTTTCTTCTAACAAAAGGGCAAGTTACTTTAGTGGGCTTTGACTGGTGGGGTTATGTGTAGCCCATTACTGAGTTGCAGTCCATCCTATGGTAGGTCACAGAGGTACTGCTAACATCTTTCTAAGTCTCAGAGACTAGCTTGACTCTCAAGAGACTGCTGGAGGAAGATGAAAACATTCAGGAATTTCACATGCATATACTATGAAAATTCCTGAGGCATGGCAGCAGCTATAGCAGGCTTTGTTAGGAACCCATAACACAGCTTTGGGGTCTTGTGCTGTATGCCCAATTCTGCTAAAGGAGTTTTATAGCTAACTGTTGCTGATATTCCCTAGGCAATCCCAGAAACTGCATTTCAAAAGTCCACGTATATCTGAAGATAAACAAAGCCAGTATGTGAGTGTATATGTGTAAAGAGAGTAAAAATGGGACACAATTCAATTTGCAGTAACAACTGGAAAGAGAATAAGAGAAAATGAGAAGGTATCCAATGATTTCACCTCTCCTGCCTTTATCATCTCCTCTCATAAAGGCATGGAAATGTTTTAAATAAACAAATAAGTAAAGTAGGACAAGAGTTAAATAGAATTTGTCTATACAATCTGCCTACAATTTTATTTATTTATTTTTCCAATTTATACCCTGCACTCCCCGCCAAGGCAGGCTCAGGGCGGCTTACATAAAAGTAAATACATAAATAACAATTAAATTACCATAAAAACATCTAAACACAGTTCATTATAAAACAGTGCAAAATCATAAAGTGCTAGCAGTGTTGTTTTAATTTCATAGCGATGGTGTTACCATAAGACTGTAGTATTCAATACATTATCTAGATGTTCAGCTCGCTGATCTTTCCCAGATATAATCGGCAGGCACAGGCTGTCAATAGCTGTTCTCAGAAAGGCTACCCATTGATTTACAGCTGATTTATCATCTTGGTTTTTAATTGATTAATAGAACACATATCTGACCAAAATTTCACTGGAGATGCCTTCCAGATAAAACTTTTAAGTACAAAATAATTTACAACTTAACAAACAAAAGTAATCTAGAAAATATACTTTTATTATTAAAATCACACATCTTATTAAATAACATGCCTTATTAAAATAATACGCAAGATCCAAAATGGCTTCAAATACATGTGCCCTTCCCTCAGCCCCATCTACATAAAAGCGCATCCAACTGATTGATCAACTAAAACTGTATTTGATCTGGTGATTAAAGAGTTCGAAGCCTGAACTAGTAGTTACTGAAATAATTTAAATCTCAATTTTTGATTTTAAAGTAAGAGCATATAACATTAAATAATTATTTTCATTAATTTTATTTTTGCAGCAGCAAAATTAATCTCCTACCTTTACACTGCATTCCCTGGCGAAAAAGGCCCTTGAGCAACCGTTTGCAGTACTGGCATATGGTAGGTCGAGTGTAAGAATGAACAGCAAAAGTATGAGGAACCTTCACCCTGCAGAGCACCATCTTTTCCATCCATATTGGACGTCCACTCCAGGAGGGAATCCTCTTACTGGGTTCTGGGTGACAACGCTGAAAAGAAAGTCAGAAATACAGGGCTTCAGCTTAATAAACATTCATGTGAAGTACCAATTTCTATATGTATTGTACCTCTGCTCCCAAAATTTGGGGATTTTTTAGTGTAGCCCACCTTGTCCTGCATGGCTAACACTGAAAATAATTTCACAACAGAGTTGCAAATCTAACAGCCTTCTATATGGTTATTCCTCTTCAGATTCCCTTCAAAAGACTACTGCAGACAACATCTTTACAAATAAATGAACATTTTCACACCAGGACTCCTTATCCCAACTAGGGTTATTCATGTTCAATTGAGTGTAACGTAGATCAGCATATTACTGCACCTAAGGCTCAAACTGCACAATATGTTTGTTTTTTTTAAATGAGCCAGGGCTCTGAGTTGCTTCATTTCTGAAAATGAAGGATGTGAAGTCTTAAATCTGCCTGAAAGTCACATCTTCTAATCTGGAAACCAATTTTTTTAAAAAAGGTATTGGTTTTTAATCCCAGTTTAGAAACTGAGCAAATTAACAGTCTACCTGCACCACAGAAGACACTGAAGTTCAGGGTAACACTGAAGCGTTTTTATTTTAAGTGTCACATTTTAAAAATTAGCTAGATCAATAATCATGAGCCTAGTAAATGATACAAACAGGAACAAATGTATTCTGCTACTATAGCGAACTCCCCCTTGCAATCAAATTGCTGGCTTTAACAGGTCTGGGACTGAGACATCTGAAGGGTTGCGTGCTTCCATAGAAACCTTCCTGTTTTAAGATCTTCAGAGACCCATCACATTATCCCCAAAGTCAGAAATAATATGGGATATGCAGGAGTTGACCTTTTTGTTGGAAACACCTCATTTAAAGTAGTTTAAGAAATTTATATATAAAGAGAGGGTATAAATACCTTAGAGAAAAAGGAAAAAACCCTTTCCTAATGAGCCCTATGCTTGACCCTGACTACTCAGTGGCTAAGTGAAGATTTCTCTGGCTTCTCTGCACATGATCCAATGCACTCATGTGATCAAAGATTTAAACTACTTAAATGGTTATAAACAGTGTTCCCTTTAAACTGAGTTAGTATGAGCTAGCTCACAGATTTTTAGCCTCCGGCTCACACATTTTTGTCTTAGCTCAGGAGGGATGGCTCCAGAGCAAACGAATTTATTGTCAGCTATGCTGCCATGAGTGTGGTGTATGTTTCTAATTGCTCTGCATTCCTTCCCATGCGCTTAATTGCATCTAAGCTGTACCACATATCTCTCAAGGCCACTGGAGGAGTTGGTGTGTCTAGGTTTCGTGGGAAGCTTCTTACGTTCCCAGCTTCTGCAGCCATTAGAACTTTGCCAAATGCCCGCATGCGGGAGCCCATCTAATTGGGTACTACGTGGGGGGGGGGGATACGAAAGCCCTATATCTTATTATGCGCATAGGTAACCCACCATTTCTAACAGTGTTCATGTTACTGCATCTATGGCTTTCCAATAAAAGTAAAACCTTCCTAGACACGAGTACTTCATTGTCTTGCTGTGGATCCTGACATTTATGCAGCAGCCAAATCGCTTGCTCACAACTTTAATGCCAGTAGCTCACAAAGTAGAATTTTTGCTCACAAGATTCCACAACTTAGAGGGAGTATTGGTTATAAACACATTTATTTACTCAAATGCAAGACTAGTTGTTTCCTGAGGTATGCCATCAAAAAAGGAGGGTGTCATCTTATAATTGCATACAGTTATATCCAGTAACACCGCAGATCATAAACTCCTTGTCGACTGTGGAATGTGTGTAATTTAAATGATATATGTTGTCCTCCTTTACCCCCCTCATTGTTAGTCCTGTGTCAACACAAAGAGTAACTGTAAATCGCTCAGAGCCAGCAGCTCTGCAAGGATTGAGCGATCAATAAATTGAAATATTATTGTTATTATTATTATTATTAATAATAATAATAAACACTTTTAAGGTGTAGTCTTATATTCAAGGTCATCTTCCTTTTGGGTTAATATGGTATTGTTTTCTTTTGCTATTTTTATATACTGCTGTTGATTTTTTAAACAGAAAAGTAGGTTAAAATTGAAACAAATTTTGCAGAGCTAAGTTACAGCACTGAAATTCAGTTGTAAAGTTACTGAGCTGGTGAATAAATCAGATAAAACCTGTATCCAGACATGGAGGTTCAGAAGCCCCCATATTCAAGGAAAGCAGGTGCCAGGGTTACAAACTAAGATTTGTGGTAGTGGTTTATGCAGCTCAACTGTAGACTATTTTTTTATCTTCAGAGTGGCATTATATACCTCCTCTGGGGTTGAAGATGTGTATTCAGTTTGTGCTGATCTTGGGACTGAAAGTGCCGCTCCTGGTAAAGACACATTAGATAAACGCCTCTTTCTTATTCCGCTGCAGTTGTTTGGAATCTTGAAGGCGCATCGCTTGTGGTAGTTTAATCCACACCCTAATGAAATAAGTATGAGAGAACAGTGGGCAGGGGAGGAAGAGAGAGATAAAATAAGTTATTTATTAATATTACTGAAATGTAGTGTCATGTTTTCAGAAAATACAGATCAGCTCAAAAATATAGGAAAGCTAACTGTGTCAATTTAAATTGAAACATCTCCTGTAACACTGCAGTAGTGGTGTAATTAACCTTGGCAGTGTGTGGAATTTTTTGGCCTCAATACTTGCTTTTTTGACCCTGCTTCACCCTGGCTACAGCCAGAAAACAGGGCCTCTTATGCAATTCACATTGCTGCTGATCTTCCTCAGCTCTCTTCCCATAGCAGACTATCTAAACAATGTACTCCTGGCTCCAATAAAACCACAGAAGTTCAGCATAAGCCAATGGGCAAGAAGCCTTGGGTAAATAATACCTGGACAACAGTCGGTTGACAGGAGTGTTAGAGAAGCAGCTGCAACCAAATTCGCAAAGACTATACAGAAAGAGGTCCCCATTTGAATTTTACTCATTAGCTCTAAAAAACTGAGGCAAAAAAGAACACTTTTTACTAATACTTCAGCCCTAAACATTTGCACCTTTAATACTGGTGTAACTGCATTGCTTCTGATATTGCAAAGGAACTGCTCTTGGAATACACCAAACCTTGTAAACATCTTAGGATCAAGCCTAAGTATCTCTGTAAAACCAACCGTGTTTTCTTGACACTTGCCAGCTTTATACATTTTCTCTGAAACCAAAAAAACCTCCAAAGCCCTCTAATTTCTTGAATACCGTAATGTGTCTTATTCTAGGAGTTTTATCTATCACTTCTTTTAAAAAAGTAATGCAAGCACATAGACAAAGACATTAGAAACATGCACTATTCCCTGGAGGCTTTAAATAGAAAATGTCTCTTTCAAAAAGCTCAGTTATGGACAATCTTACCTTCACATTTCAACCCTTGTCGTACCAAGCCCCAGAGCATCTCTCCACAATAGTCACAAAAAGTAGGGGCCTTGTAAGAATGGACATAAAGCATGTGAGGACGAATCTGGAAATCTTCAACTGTTGCCAAGGCTTTATTTTAAAAAGAACAAATTATAAGAGGGGAGTAAGTCCTACTTGTTAAGCAAAGATAATAAGAACACCGACTGAAACCATTTTTAAAAGCAGTAGCTTCAGCCAACAGATTGCCCTTGCTAGAAACCGTAACAAATCTCCTCAAATCCTATAAACAACATGCACTATAAAGGAGGCGTCTATACCCAGAATTTTAAATAGCTGTTTCCAAAAGATACTGAAGATTTTTAAATACTATATAACTTAGAGATCTCACAACCTTATACGATAACACTTATATAAATTACAGATGGATAAATAGGGTACTTCTCAGGCCAGAGCATCTAGGATCAGTTCAGGCTCCAAGATCAAATCTATGCCGTGTTGTTGGCCATCCAGAGGAACTGGCTGGCCCCTGGGTGAGACAGGATACTGAACTAGATGAACTAGACTGGTCTGATCCAGCAGCACTCTAATGTTCTTAAATCCAGACACCCAGAGTGTAGAGCAGTGATAATCTCAGAGCTCATTGGTACTACCGGTTTTGAGGCTGGAAGAGGACACGTCTGCAATGTCTCAGCTTCTTCTTGGGCTTCGACGATTTTGCCCTTCTCTTCTGGTTTTGGTCCAGTCTCTCTGGATTGGACTTGAGGGACAGATGAAACTTAACAAGATGACACAACTCCTTCCCCTCAAGATATGCACCATCTGAGTGGGGTGTCTTTGCACAAAAAAACCCCAAATGCTAGAAGTTTCCGAATGCCAGTTATGCACATCTACCTAATGCCAAATAATCTTTACTGGAGATCCATACAGCAATGTATAAATTTCAGCTCATTCAAAGCAAAGACTTCAGTACTGTTTTAATTAATGCTGCATATCATACCAGACCCATGTAGTTAATATTAATGTGGCCTCACTACAAATACAATATCCTTACCAGACAGAACAACCTCAACAAGGTCACCTTCACGTATCTCTTCAGCTGTTGTAATCCGCTGTAAAATATTTTCTGAGTTCAAGTCATGGCGAAACAGGAGGATTTTGTCATACATGCCAAAAAACCCACACTCTGGGAACTGCAACAAAAAAGCACATGCCAATACTTGTTTATTTTATAAATTCATTTTTTTCCCAATATTACTATGGAAAATCTGAATGCAGGTGGCATCAAGACATGGCAAGAGATTAAAGAAGAAGGGAAGGAGATACAATGGTGGATATACTTTCAAATTTTTTCCAGGTTAAAAAATTATATCTGCACTAAGAGAGGAGCTATTAATGAACTGACTGATTTTGAGAAGATTGTCTCACAATCTAAAGACCATTTATGAGGACGAATTTACAAGCTATTGCTTCAATATGATTCCAAAGGAGAAAAGATTAAACCCTGCATGATCAAACAGATGCAAAATTTTGGTGAGGAAATACTGTTTCAATGTTGGGAAACCCTATTGACTAAAGGTATTAGATTCACTGCTAGTCAAGCATTAAGTGAAAACTGTTACATGATGTTTTATCAATGGTACCGTCACCCCAAAAGATATTGCTAAGATGGACAAGAATTACAAAGGGGCTTGCTGTAAATGTAAAAAAGAAGATGGCACCTTTTATCATATGTGGTGGACCTGCATCAAGACAAAAAGATACTGGGAAAACATACATGAAAAAATTCAAGATATTTTAAAAACTAAATTCCCGATGAAACCAGAGACTATGTTACTGGGAATCCTTCCAGATAATATAGACAGAACCTCACAAGACCTACTTCAATATATGTTGACAGCTGCCAGAATAATATTTGCAATGAAATGGAAGACAGAAGACTGTCCTAAAATAGAGATCTGGAGGGGAAAAAACTACCTGAGTATACAACATTGACAAGATTAGCCATTTATATAAATAAAAGACCATGGAATGAATTTCAGCAGAAATGGCAAGCTTATTACTCATATGGGAATAATTAACTTTTTTCTTTTTTAGTTCTGAAATTATTTGAATATCACATTAAAGATTATGAAGGTATTGATTATAATTTCAATATTTTATTTTGTATTCCATTAATATTTAAATAATCAGTAAGAATAAAATTCAGATATAGATAAACAATTAAGAAAATATTTAGGTTTTTAGTATAGAAGTCCGTTCACCTGTTAAAGATGTATTCTCTTTTATCGTTAATACATTATTGCTAATTTTAGGAGAAATTCTGTTTATTTCTTAAAGAGAGAATCTAACCCTAGAATCT
The DNA here is from genome assembly GCF_001447785.1 of Gekko japonicus. Lineage (NCBI taxonomy): Eukaryota > Metazoa > Chordata > Lepidosauria > Squamata > Gekkonidae > Gekko > Gekko japonicus. The sequence goes on from NW_015164211.1 coordinate 168,056, forward strand.
GTAAAATTGATGCTTTAATTGTTTCAATATTTGAATTATGTAATAATTTGGTAATGCATTTGATTTTACTTGTTGTACGTAACAATTCATAATATTTAACAAACTTGTTGAATCTGTATTTCCCCCTCCCCTTCTTCCCTTCTGTATCCCACTTTTTTTTCCTTGAGAAAATAATAAAAAATAATTTTAAAAAAATCTGAATGCAGGCATGCCTCACAGCACACACCACTGATTTGTTAATACAGTTGCTCAGTGTTCCTCACTTTGAGACTCACAGACAAACACAGATGCAATCAGCATTAACCACCATTAACCAAAAGAGACCCATTACTACATGCATTATGCACCACCCCACCAAACATAGTCATCCAATATCCAATAATACTATTTAATATTAAACTATAAATATAACCTTAAAAATTCACTGCAACAAAACTAAATTCCACTAAAATAGATTCAAGTGGGTACCTGTGCTGGTCTGAAGCAATAGAACAAAATTTGAGTCCAGTGGCACCTTTAAGACCAACAAAGTTTAATTCTGGGTATAAACATTCATGTACATGGTATCTGGTGAAGTGTGCATGCACACGAAGCTTATACCCGAAATAAAACTTTGTTCGTCTTAAAGGTGCCAATCTTCGTTAAATTCCACTAACTTACTTGTTGCATGCATTTACTTCTCGACATGCTGAAAGTGCAAAGCAAATTCCCAGCAACCGATATTAGCATGTGAAAGTGCCACATATGGCTCTTGAGCTGTGGAATGAGTACCACTGTATTAGCATCTGAAGAATAACTTGTGTTAATTACAACACATAACCTTAAACAACAAACCTAACAGCAACCCTCTAAGGCTACACATGAATTACCAAAAAGCAAAGCTTTCTGCTCTGTTTTCTCATTTGCTTTGATGCAGCTGTAATGCTGATAAATTACAGATTTGTGTTTGCCTTGCACAAATGTTGGCAAAAGCAATTTGTCCATTTAAACAAAATATTTTTCTATCTGCTAGACTTTTAAACAGCAAGTTGTAATTTGTTCTCCAAACTTAATCACAAACAGCAGTATGGTACACATGCAATAATGTAATAAAGTTATTAAGTACACTTCTTCTTCTGTTATTCTTTTGATAAAAGACATAATAATTGAAGCTAGAAGATACTGCTGTTGACATATGATAATACAATGTGTGAGTTCAAGTAGAAAAAATACTGAACAGAACAAAATCAATAAGACCATATTTATGTTGTCATATTTGGACCTTAGTTCTATACACACACTATGTAAATCAAAAGCCAAGGATATTGCCAAGCTGGGGCCACTATTAACATGACATTTCATATTCATATATGGAAGCAGCCAGAAACCAACTAAGGATATAGACTATCAGAATAGGGGTGCCAGCACACGCCAGCGGGGGGTGCAAGGGAGCCTTCTGGGAGTGGGGTGTGGCTCCGCCCCCAAACAGCAATATTGCCACACAACATCACTAATGCAATGACATCATGTGGAAGTGGCATCAGCACATTGGGGATGTCACACGGCAATGCTCTGGTTTGAAGGCATAACTCTATGGTAAAACTGCCCTCAAACCATAGAGTTTTGACCTCAAACTTGTATATGATGTCATCACATTGGGGACGCTGCTTTTTGGGGATGGGGTTTCCTCCACCGGAGCTCCCAAAACCTGCACAGACCTGGGGAATGGCAACCCTATATCAGAACAACAAAAGGGTAACTCACACATCCTTGACAATTTTATGGGCACTTCTGTAAATCAGTATTTAATGAATGATTGCATCATTCCTTAAAGTTTCAAGAAGATGTTAATAACTAAGAACTCATGCCCCACTTTGTTCCATATTTTAAGGGGATTATGCTTCCCCTAGGAGGTTGCTACATATAGGAAATGAATCCATTGCCTCATTTCCTTATTATCCATTGCCTCATCATAGCTTTGATATCTCAGTTCTAGCATTACAGCCCTTATCAAAAACTGGAGGGAGAAGAGGAAAGATTGATGTGTCAAACTGTAGGAATTAGGCTGTCAATTTGTGGGGGAGGGGGTAAAACACATCTTAACTATGGTCCATGGAGGAGCACAAACAGAAAAACAATTCTATTCAACTTGTATTGTGGCTTTGGAGGCATTACAACAAGGCTGAGGCCCTATAGTCAGCTTCACACTGGCAGCCTTTTGCCCCGGTACTGCCCCTCCCAGTCTCAGTCAGCTACTCTTCTTCCCTTTTACTGGCTCTCCTTTCGTTCTTCATGTCCACCTGTACATCACTCTCTCTGTTTCTGACTCTCATTCCACTCCTCCTCCCCTCTCACTGTTTCTCACTTCCCTTGCTCTTCTACCCTCTCTTCCTCTCTCCACTGCCTACTCTTGGGTTTACCTTTTATACTCCTCCCTCAGTGGCTTTTCCTGTGCCCATACCCTCCCCCATGTTCTTCCCAGGCCACCTTTTACCAGCCAAGCCAGGGCCTCTGCTCCAGCTAGGGTTGGACTCTCCCCCCCCACTGGGATCTCGTCATACCCACACCTTAACTAGGGCATGCCTTTCTTTTGGCACAGCTAAAGCCAGCAAGCAAAGGCAAATGCTCAACAGTCAACTGATGATCAAGAGTGGTGACACCAGCAGCCCTAACTGTACAGGGCTCCTCCATCACTGCAGCACATATTTCTACTTGCCCCACAAGAGTCCATGTGAGGTGGGAACAGGGGTCCCCTAGCCACCAGGGCATCAGAGTGGTTATAACATTATTTAAAAGGCATTTTACCCAGGAGCCACTATACTACTGAAAATATCCTCACAGGAGAAAGAACCACACATTGTTTGCTACAAACAAGCTGAAGAAAACTACTTTCTAGCTGCTGTCCACCTACATACCATCAAAATATTTAGAGTTTCTTTCATTTGCACTTTTCCCATGTGTCCAATATGGACAGCCTAATTCCTTTTTCTCAGGCTGGTCAACTATGTACACATCTAAATTCCTATAAATAATCCCATTATCCATTAATTTTCTCGTTGCTAATATGATCTGTGCTGAACACAGAATATGCAAATATCTATTGCCATCCTCTGTCCACAACAGAAAGATAAAAATTTTGGGTCAGGGCTACACTTTTTAATTTGCATAATAAGCATGGAAAAATGTTAGCTAACTGAACGCTCATTTCTTCAGCATGTTAAAAAAAGAGTGAAGACTCCCCACCTACTAGACATTTATAGCAAAATATTCCTGGAATTTAACCACTTGACTTCTAGACTTGGTTTTTGATTTCTTAGTTGCTTTGAATTTTCATGTTTGAATGAATCTTTTAAATAAAAAAAGTTATGACAACTTCTCTAGGTTGACCTCATCTGCACTTTCTTTGGCCTTAACAAGTATGCATATCTTGGCTTACAAAATGCTTTGCTCTAGCACCAGCTCACCACAGCTGTTTGCTACAAACAAGAAAAAAGGAAGCAGAGTTTGGAAATTAATATATGTTACAAAGAGTTAAAGAAAACATTCACTAAGCAATGAGAAATAAAGCAACAACCATTGTAATAGTTTGATCTCAAAATTCCGACTTCACAAACAAGACACCACTGAAAAGGCCTGCTCCTCCCATGCATACCATTCGTTGTATTAAGGACACATTCTATGTTTCAGTCCAGATGTTCTCTCAACTCTGGAAGGTTCATGAAGGTATATTCTAACTCTTGAGGAGTTCCCAATTTAAGCCACAAACACCAAATCCAATTTCCTAGTAAGCTTATTTGCGTTCAATATATTAAAATGTTTCATTTTTGCACCACTGGGAGCACTGAGAATTCACACACACACCACTGCCATACACAAAAATGCTTTGCTATTTACAGGTCCTCCTTTTGGCCCATGACCAGCCCACTTGTCCTGCCATTTTGGAGAAATCTTCTGCCCTCATCCAAAGGACTATTCACCAGAAAAGTTAGGTGAGACTCAGAAGGTATGTGCACGTGAGATAAAAGAGGTCATACTGGCTAGAAGAAAGGCAAGAGCAGAGAGTGTTTACATAACCTTCAGTCATGAAACATTAAGGCCAGCTATCTTGGCAACAGAAAGGACAAGCCAGATATAAATCAATCAGGCACAATCAGCTCTATCCCTACTATACTGTAGGACATTTGATTCAATCAAAGTAAGATGCTCAGATTACCCAGGCTTAAACAAAAGTGTATTCAAAAGACTGCAAAACCTGTAACAAAAATAGGCATTTGTGATGGTGCCCACCCTTTGTCCAGTTCTGGTTCTCCTTATATGGATGGTCTTCCACTTTCAGAACTCTTCCTGAATATACCTCCTTTGTCTCAAGACTTTCCCCTTTCTTCTCTGCTCAATCAGTCCCAAGGTCCACTTAAGAAACTTACATCTCCAAGTATTTTTATTGTATTTTTATCGCACGTTGTGCCTATTGTTGTAAGCCGCCCTGAGCCCGCACGCGGGGAGGGCGGGGTACAAGTGGAAATAAATAAATAAATAAGTCTGGTTTGCAGCTGAGAAGGACAACAGAAGATTTTGCTGCCACATCTATACTGTCTTCATCTCCTTGCAACTTTTTAAAGTCTGGGCAGTACCAGAGGCACCAGTCAAAAGGCCCTTGGCCTGTGAGTCATAATCTAAGGCCTGCAATGGAGCCCATTCACTTTGTCAAAAAGGTTAATAAAACAGCGTATAGTGGTTGAAGTCCATATTAATTTACTCAGAAAATTTATTCAGAGGCCTGTTCAAGGAGGCTCATAAAGTAAAAATACAATAAAATCATACAAACAAAATAAGAATAATAAAATAAGTCAGGGGCATAAAAACAGCATAAAACAACACTGGGTAGTCTAAATCGTATTAATAAAACAGTCCTCAGGCTAGAAGCAGACCATAAAAGCAACTTTAAAAAAAGATTGAATCCCTCAGTTAAAAGCCTGAGTATAAAAAGAAATGTTTGTCCTGGCACATAAAGGATACAAAAGTAGGTGTCCGGCTGGCCTCAAGGAGAAGGGCATTCCAAAGGCAAGGCACCACCACTGAAAAAGCCCTGTTCCTGGTCGCTACCACCTCTGAAGGCAGGAGCACAGAGAGCAAGGTTTGGGGAAAGGATCTTAACTAATGGGCTAGACAATACTGGGAGAAACACTATTTCAAGCATATTACTTTCTAGTTGGATGTTAAAACCTACATCAGCAATTCCTGCTAGGGCAGGCAATGAGAGATAAAAACATAAGCAGAGCCACTGGTCCATCTAGTCCAGCATACTGTTTCACATAGCAGATGACCAGTTGCCCTGGCGGCCAAACAAACAGGGCACAAAAACCAAAGCCCTCGCTTGCTGCTGCCTCCCGGCACTGGTATTCAGAGGTTTTCTGCCTCTGTATTCGGAGGCTCCCTTCAGTCACTGTGGCTAGTAGCAAAGACAATAGCAGAGGAGAGCTTCCTCTCCTATATTTAGCTATTTGGTATGATTCCAAACAGTTTTTGGGACATACCACACACTGTAACACTTTAAATCCCTTCTTAGCACTTCTATTACACTTGTATACTTACCATGTTAGAGAATGAACTTGATATTTTGCTTTATGGACTATATGCATTGCTACACACAATGGACTGTGCACACACACACACATAGGCTCAGAGAACTGTACACTATAAGTCACCTGTTGTGATACTACACATAGAAGGTCCCTGCACAAGCCTTAAACGTGAATAAGGTTTCAGCTACACAGTTACCAGCCTGGTGAAGAAGCACACACCTCCATTATTGTGAGCAGTAAGAAACAACAACTTGAGTAGAGACAGCCCCCATTGCTGAATTATTTGTGGTAACGTAGGACACATCACTGCTTTGTTCCTGCATTGGTATTTCCTGCCAAATGGACATTTGGTTCACAATGAGAATGGCCAGCTTCATCAACACTACAATGGAGCATCCTGACGCCAAGGTTTTCACACCTGCCAGATGCCATTCTTTGAGTAAGGTTTTAGATTACAATACTGGCCACTCCTTATAGGTAACCTCCCACTCCTATAGGTAACCAATAGGATTGTTTTTGGGATGGACTAACAGGTAAGTGGGTCCACCCATCTAATGGACCCACTTTAAAAGGAAAGGACCATTCACCTGGCCCTTCCTAGCTAGCTACCCCCGCAACAACCCCTGTCTTCTTTTTACTCCTCTTAAGTCCCACTTGCTATCCCCAAACCCTTGCCTCTACTTTGATCTCTTGATCTGCAGTCAAGAGACCCACACGTTCTGGCTGGTTCTGGTAGTGTGTGAATTCCCTTTAGTTTACATTTGTCCCCATCCATTCTTCATTGGAACAACCAAAGCTGCGAGAGATAAGTATTGCCCATCATCACCCCCACCTGCTAATGCAACAGTGCTTATTTTAATACTGTAATTCTGAGGAACTTGATTGAATGTGTGAGTGCATCAGTATTGTTTGTATGAGATATATTTTTAAGTAAAAGACATTTATTTTAACAACAACAGCCTCGTTATCCTTCTCTGGTAACCCTTGGTGTGAACAGGACCTTGGTATAGTTGGCAAGGACCCATTTATAAATTGCCAATTGCTGTAAATAAAGCAATTCGGCTAACAACCAGACCCCCCCCAAAAAAAAAAAAACATCTCAGAATTGGCATCCTCTTTATACAAACGTTGAATTGATGAAGACAGAGAACAATTCTGCAGATCTAAATATTTTGAGCTGTATCCTACCATCATATGCACCTAATAGTAGCATGTTCTACCAACACAAGATGGTTTTCATCAGTATAAGAGGCTTTCATGCTGCACACAGTGGTGGGAAACATAGTGGCTGACATGCAACCTCTGGCCATAAAGAACAGCATGGTATACCTAGGTCTGCACATTCAGCAGAACTGCAGATGAACCAAGTCCCATGGACGGCTCAATCCTATGTCTGCACAGAAGCTGATGAGGCAGATCCGTTTGATACCCTATACACTCAGATGAAAGAAATTCCACAAAAACCCAACTCCAAGGAGTTGAAACCATATCAACTGTACTACAGCAACACAGCCCATGTATTGTATCTAAAGGAACTTGTAAGTGTGCAAGTGTGAATCTGTTTTTGTATGCCTGTTTTCCCAAACCCATACACAAAGCAAGTACATTCCATACATACAAACGTCAGCACAATACAAATAAAATACAACTTCAAGCACATCCCTTAACAGTCCACCAATCATACAGCAGCATGTCTACAATTTCCCTGAGCCAGCCAAAAATGGAAGCAGTCAACCAATGCATGCCAACAGCAGCATGCCTCCCTGAAATTGCCCTGCTCTTACTGACACACCCAACATAAGGGAAGGAACAAAGGAAACACAGCAGCCTCTACATGTGGAGGACTGTGGATGCCCTGCACACACCACGAAACTACTATAGTCCTGGAAGCTCTGCAGACGGGTTCCAAATATCCTCATGCTAACACTAAGAATTTAAAAGTACATGGGGAAGAAGCATAGCTCCTTCAATCGTATCCCCTAGGTACCTCCGCAGTTCACTTGGCAGAGACAGTTCCCATGGAAGCCTACTGCCTCTCCCACTCCAGGGTTCAGGTCCTAAGGGAGGGGATTATTATTATTATTATTATTATTATTATTATTATTATTATTATTATTATTATTATTATTATTATTATTATTATTATTATTATTATTATTATTATTATTATTATTATTATTATTATTATTATTATTATTATTATTATTATTATTATTATTATTATTATTATTATTATTATTATTATTATTATTATTATTATTATTATTATTATTATTATTATTATTATTATTATTATTATTATTATTATTATTATTATTATTATTATTATTATTATTATTATTATTATTATTATTATTATTATTATTATTATTATTATTATTATTATTATTATTATTATTATTATTATTATTATTATTATTATTATTATTATTATTATTATTATTATTATTATTATTATTATTATTATTATTATTATTATTATTATTATTATTATTATTATTATTATTATTATTATTATTATTATTATTATTATTATTATTATTATTATTATTATTATTATTATTATTATTATTATTATTATTACTACTACTACTACTATTATTACTATTATTACTATTATTACTATTATTATTACCCAGCCCAGGCTTAAAATTTTCCAAAACAAATTAAAATCCTAAAAACAGTTTTAATGTGCTACACAAACATTACAAACAAGACAGTGGAGCATAGTTTTTAAAACATTAAACATACAGGTGTCTGGTCAGAAAGGTTACAGACCACTATCTGGCCCCAACATTGGGTATCTTCCTGGGCAAGGCTCAGATGTTATAATGGTTGTTAAATATGGCAGGTCAGTCAAATGCCTGATGGAAGAGCTCCATCTTGAAGGCCCTAATGTGGTTAAATGCCTGGTGGAAGGGCCCCGTCTTGCAGGCCTTGCGGAATTGAAGTGTCCCCAGGGAGCTCGTTCCACCAGCGTGGAGCTGCCACAGAAAAAGCTCTCGCCCTACTCGAAGCTAAAAATAATGCCTCAAGAAACAACTGTTTGCAAGACAAAGACTCAGAAACTAGGACGGGAACAAGAAAAGTAAGCAGCATGGAACTATATATAACTCTCACCACAATAGATGAAACAAATAAAGAAGGCAGGA
>NW_015164211.1:176795-181912 GCF_001447785.1 Gekko japonicus
CAGGAATGCAAAGATCGATTACAAGAAGTATTGACAGCTACTCATGCTGCTGACCCAGAACTCAACTGAAAGAGACAAATTCTATTTCATTTGGTGCAAAAATATGATAATCTGTTCCTGTTTACTCCAAGAGACTCTATGCCAATGTGCTTCCAACAGTCTTTAGCAAGATGGCAATGGGTAGTTTATATCTGAACTTTTACTAACTTCCTACCCAGGGCTCATTTCCTGTCATAGCTCACCGGAGCAACACTCTGGCAGTAAGGGGCCCAGGGGGCAGGCACATGCAGCAAGCCCCACCCCCTACTCCTAGCAGCCCCCAGAAAACGTTGCTGAGCTCAGCCAAACAAGTCAAAGCCACCGGGGAAGGAGAACCGGCTGAAAGCGGGAGGGATGCCGCCGCCAGGTTGCCTCTACCCTCCACTTCAAATCTGCCAGGAGTCGCCGCTCGCCCCGAACGCCCCACGCCCCCTGCCAGTCGAATCCAACTCTAGGGTTGCGGTGCTCATCTCCGTTTCAAAGCCAAAGAGCCAGCGCTGTCCGAAGACGTTTCCGTGGTCATGTGGCCGGCATGACTAAACACCAAGGCGCACGGAACGCTGTTACCTTCCCACCAAAGTGGTACCTATTTATCTACTTGCAATTTCTTGCTTTCGAACTGCTAGGTTGGCAGGAGCTGGAACTAGAGACAGGAGCTCACCCCGTCTTGCAGCACCCGGGTCTTGAACTGCTGAACTACTGACCTTCCACAGCCTGCAGTTCAGCGTCTTAACCACTTGAGCCACCGCAGCTCTATTTATCTTGGCTAGCTGCTGGTTAATACCAACAAGTTGCTCCAGAATCGGCTTGGTGGCGTCCGCTACAAGTGCAATGATGTCTACTTCCCTTCTTCTCGGAGTTGTTTTCGCCATCTTTTTTGGAGTGCCTGTCATTTTAATGTTTTATTTTCAATAAAATCTCTTTCTTCCCAGCTCCCGAAAATCGCATATACGCTGTTTAAATGCTCATGGATATCTCCCACAACAGGCTTGCACACTTGTAAATAAAGTCTTTCAAAAGTATCTGTTTACGACGGTCTCTCTCTCACCCCCTCTCCTCCGTTTATGTAAATGCGTCAGAGAGGCATCTCTCTCCAATCGCTTAAAGGGTTTCGGGGGGGATTTCGCTTCAAGTATCCGTTTACAATCGTTTCTCTCCCCCCCCCTCCGTTTATGTAAATGCATCTGAGAGGCGTCCCTCTCTCAGCACGGTTCTAATCGCTCGGAAATTTTCTTCTTTGGGGGGGAGATTTTCTCTTCTGAAGACAAATCGCTCATTTTAACTCACAGTTCATTGTTGGTCTTTATCTTGACCGTGCTCTTAATCGCTCCTCCTGCGCTTGACCAGATCGACACAGCTTGTGGCCTCGCTAAGAGGACGCAGTCAGCGGGAGGGACCATCAGGGCGGAGGGGAGCCTCCCTCTCCCTGCAGTTAGCAGGAAAAGAGGCTCACCCTCAAAAGCCCTATGGCCTGGGAGTTCCCCCCGAACTCCCGTGGGGGTGCTGATCCAGCGGCACCTCTCCCCCCCACTACTGTGCGGTGCGCCTTCCCAGAGACCTGGGAAAGGCATCCGCCATCGTTGTGCTGTAGACCCCGCCCCACCCCTCTTATCCTGACACCAGTAGCTTGCTGGGGGTGGAGGATATTGGGGAAAAAACCCACAGCTTCCCTTTTAGAAAGTCCGTCAGGGCTCCGTGGGGCCAGAGGAGGGCCATTTGGCTGGGCTGTCACTCTGAAGAGAAGCTCGGGATACATCTCAGGACTTACAACCATGTTCGCTTAGGATTCAGTCCCATTGAGCCCAGTTGGACAATTCTAAGAAAACATCACTAGGACGTTGGGGTGTGTGTGTGTGGAGAGAAATAACAGCCTTACAGGTAATAAGGGGAAAGTGTTTGACAAATGTAAATTGGGGGCTTTTCATACACACACACACTCACTCTCTTTCCCCCCCACCCCATCTAAGAGTCACAGAAATCCAGAATCAACCTTTACCTCGAGACTTTAGGATCCAGAGCTGAAGTCTAAATAAAAAGACCCTTCTCATCAAACCTGGAATGACCAGGACCCTCTCTGGCCAGTCTAGAATCTGCTTTCCCCTACAAGAGGCCAGCCCAGGCACGGCCTTCCTTAAGAGTCCGCTTAAGAGCCCCTTCTGCTTGGGACCTGGAAGTGGGCGGCGGAGAGTCCTGCGGCCTCTCTGGGAAGGTGCCAGGGCGGACAGCGGGACCTCTTTACAACGCCTTGTATTCTCTGCAGATAGCCACACAGGCCAAAGGAAGTGGGGGGCGAGGGTGTGCTGGTTAAGTGTGAAAGGGACAGTGCTGTTTTATTCTTTAGGAAGACCTAGACCTCAGGGGGGGGGGAGGTCCAAAGCAAAAGGAGCCTTGCTCACCATCTAGATCCTCGGGAGTTTGGCCACTGGCTGCAGAAGTCAACAGGGGCGCTCCTCTTCCCTCCCCGCCCTGCTGGCACAGATCCCGCGCCGGTTTATTTGGAAGGAAGCCCCAATGAACTCAACAGAGCTTTGCTGCCAAGTTGTTTGTTTAGCCTCGGAATGTTCCACGGCTGGTCTCCCGCAAAAGGGGGGTGGCGGTGCAGAAAAAAGAGGAAAGGGAGATGCAGTTGCACCCCCCACCTTTCCACCTCCATGGAAAAAGGAGAATGGAAGACCTGATTCCCCGTGTAAGCGCAGGAGTTTCCGGATGAAGACGGCCGAGGAGAGTAAGAGGCGGAGGCAGCAGCTGGGGTCAGGGAGATGCAGAGCTTTTGGTGGGGGAATGGTGCCCTGATGATCAGCTCGCTCTAGGTGAACGGGAGCGGGCCGGCCCTGGGTGTACACCTGTGTTAGCAGTGATGTTGGGCATAACGGCACTTTCAAGATGTTGCCCTAAGCTCATGCACTGTATGCAGTGTTAGATGAGGACCAGAGGCACCCAAAATTCACATCTGTGGTTGATGTGCAACTCACTGGATGACTTTGGACCAGCCTACATATCTTATAGGGTAGTTGTGAAGATAAATTGGTGTATAAATGCTGCCTTAGGCTCCTTGGAAAAAGGGCAGGATAACAATTTCATTCTGAACTACTACCTGAGAAGGCACTTCTGTTTCTTTTGGCCAGTTTTGTAAATGCCATAGAAACATTGTGAGACAAACATTAAAAAATTATTGATTTGATATCAATTCTTGCATTGTTTAGACAAAACCAATTAATACCAAGATTCTTAGCATTCTTATTCAGAAATTATTTCCATTATTAGATTATATAGAAAAGCCCCCTTGTTCTGTATCGGTCACATATAAATATATGGTTTGAATTATGAATAGTCTTCCTGCTTGCACTAAGATAAATGTGAGATTTTAGTTATTATTTGCACTCCTAGTATATTTTCATAGAGCATTATCTCCATTGTAACTGAATTGTTCTAATTAATTTCTTCTTCATGATTTATTTTCTAATGTTTCTTAACAAATACAGTTACACTGGATAATCATTGGTTACATTGCTAACAATATTTTTAGTCACCCTTAAACAAGGGACAATGTTTTCTTAAATTCAGCACATCTGCATAGAAGACCGACAAAAGCAGTGAATTACGGAAATCCCCAGATTGCTGATGTGATTGGTGAAGTAGACTAAACCAAGGCCTATGAAACTGCCACTGGACAACTTGACACCATGCAACTTGCATAACTCATGCAGGCCCAGCTGCTTGCTACTGCTCAACAACTGCTGCCCCATGAAGTGTTCCGTAGTGGTTAGTGTTCCAGACAAAGATTTGGGAGACCCAGGTTTGAATCGGAGTTGGGAAATACCTGGAGATTTTTGGGGTGGAGCGTGAGTGGTGGGTGTTGCCTTCTGACACACTTCCGGAGATGTCAGGGGGTGTGGCATATGCAAATACTATATGCTAATGAGTTATGCTAATGAGTTATGCTAATGAGCTCCTGCACCTCTTTTTCTATGAAACCCCTGTTCCTACCCCATTTTATAATATTTATCAATTATTTTTGAAAGTTTGTACATTAAATCCAATGATTTCCAGATTTATTGACTAGATTACTAGGAGAAAAGTCTGAAAATCCTCCTGTGGCAGTTAGAATGTACCCTCCAACCATACCCTAGGACTATTTTTCTCAAACTCTTAGGAGAACATCACAATCTGTAATACCAGTTTAATACATTATTCTATTTTGTCTGAAATGCAACAGTACACACTGTGGAAGAAAACTGGTCCAACTAAAACTCACAAAACATATGATGTTTCTACAATTGTTTGTAATGCTACCCCGAAGCAATTTCCTAAATTCACTTTAACTTGTAGAATACCATACAAACAATAGGTTATCTATCAAAGGCCAAGACAGATTGCACACATCCCATTGTAATGCTTTTGAGCTTCTTTTCTGCTTTTAGCATGCACATGTGATAGACAGATGTGCAATTTCAAGTGGTTATATATACTTAAATACATTGATGGCCGCGCCTGTAAGGTAGATTTACAGTTGCATTTCAACCTTGCTGCTATTTTGAGTCACTTGTTAAGTACTTTATTTTTAGTCCTCCATCCATTTCCCCCCCCCCAACAGAATCATACACATTTAGCAATATTTTTAAAAAAACATTTTAACACCCCTCACTGTAAAGGAATATCTCTTTGGTCACCTCTAGCAATCTTTATCACTTCTCTAATACTAAAGCGTCTCTCATATTGTTAGCACAGGAAGGCAGAATCACTTGAGGACAACTGATAGGCATGGAGAGTTATGTACCACCAGGGGTCTTTTGGGGCCAGAGCGTGTCGGAGTGCTGCTCCGGGAGCCCAGGCGCCGGAGGCGGTGGCAGCAAGCCCCGCCCCCAGCTCCCCGCGCTGCGGCCCCCTGCTGCCTCTTCGGACCAGCACCGGAGTGCTGCAGCCCGTGGGAGGGCAGAAGAGGCCCCCCCGCCACCTCCCTGGGCCAGCGCCGGAGCGCTGCGGCCCGTGGGAGTCCAGAAGAGGGCCCCCCGCCGCCTCCCAGAGCCAGCGCTGGAGCACTGAGGCCGGTGGGAGGCCAGAAGAGGTCCCCCCCACCG
>NW_015164211.1:182128-215808 GCF_001447785.1 Gekko japonicus
CTTCTTCCCTTCTCGCTCTTTCTTTCCCTCCTTCTTTCCTTCTCTTTCTTTTCCTCTTTCCTTCCTTCTTTCCATCTCTTTCACTCTTTCATTCCTTCTCTTTCCTCCTTCTGCGGCCCAACTCTAGTGAGAAGGGGTTTAAAGTTTCTCTCTTCACTCCCTCCCTCCCCCTCGCTGGGGAAAGGAAGGGGAGGCTTTTGAATATGCCTTCCCCCCCCTTTTGCTTCCCCTTCTGACATCACTTCCGGTGATGTCAGGGGGCGCTGCATATGCTAATGAGCTATTATGCTAATAGCCTAGTAGCTCATTAGCATACTGTATGTTAATGAGCTTCTGCAGCTCTTTTCTAGGAAAAGACCCCTGTGTACCACCCATCCTCCACTGCAAGAGACCACTACTACACTTGCAGTCACATTAGGCTGGATTTCACAGATCCACTATGCTGATATCTTCCTCCATGCTTTCCCAGATGCACTAAAGGAAAGGCCTCTTGCATCAGATGGCTCCTTGCATGGCTAAAGGAAAATGCTACCATCAATAGCATGGATCTGCAGAGGAATCCAATCCATTATCTTTGTAAATGTGGTTTTATTTAAATATACATTTGACAGACACTGTATCTGCCAGAACCACTCCAAGTCTCAAGAATTTTGTATCCTGCCTTACCTTCTGATTGAGATATAAAATTTCCGGAAATTTTGAAGCTCGGAAAAAAACCCGGGGTTTTTTCCGGTTTTTTTCGGGGGGTAACGGAAATTTTCGGAAAAATTGAAAAAAATGCTACATTAGCATTTCTTTTGTCTTTTCTAGATTGAAAGTCATTCTGTTACTTTAGGAACATAAAATATGACTATGGACATTTTTATTTGGCATGAAATTATCACAACTAGCATATTAAAAATATAGTGTATCCAAACAATTATTACAAACAGAATACCCACCCACATGCAAAAACAAAACTGATACCTTTTTATTTTCTTCTGACAATAGCACCTCATAAAGGAAGAAATGCATCTTGCATTGGAGAGTTCAGTTTGTAACCTAGGACTGGCTTGTCCTCAGTGCACAGAAATTAGATCAATCTGATACCATATATATATATTTTAGAAATTATTTGGAAAATATTTGGAAGCAGGAACAAGAAAGGGAAAAAAACTAAACCTAACAAAGAACTCCAAAACCAAACAAAGGTTAGTGGAAAGGAGGGCCAATATTAAAACCTTTTTCATAAAAAGAGGTATATAAAACATATATAGGGGCCCAATTACAACCAATATATATAAAACTTTTTTAGCCCTGGTTATGGTTATGTTTTATATATATTGGTTGTAATTGGGCCCCTATATATGTTTTAATTTGTTATTATTAATAAATACATGTACCTCTTTTTATGAAAAGGTTTTAATATTGGCCCTCCTTTCCACTAACCTTTGTTTGGTTTTGGAAAATATTTGAACACCTTGTCTTAAAATATTTTATTCATCATGTTAAAATAAAACGTTCCATAATCATTTTTTCTTTTCTTTTTTCAATTTTTCCAATTTTTCGGGAAAAAATCGGTTTTTTTCCAAATTTTTCCGGTTTTTTTCCGGGCCTTCACATCTCTACCTTCTAAGCAGTCCTGTGCTGACCTGAGGACTTTAAACACTGAATGCAACTCTGGACAAAAAATATTCTTATAAAAAATAAACAGTATGCCCAACAACAGAAAAAAATGTTACCTTCACGTGCCATCCACAGTGCCTGGGCACAGAAGTATACCTTATGTCTGAACCAATTACTTATCATGTTATATTCCTGTGACTAAACCATCTGCACCAAGTACAGTATGTATTCTATCAGGGGTTATTAGTGACATACTTCCAGCTTTTGTCACAGAAATGTAGTACATCAAATAGTACAGTTTTTCCTGTGATATTCTATCATGTAAACTCCCATCTTCATCCTGAAGTACTATAGCCCAGACACAGGTCTACCACCTCCAGAAGAACATGACCTCAGACTCCTATGGTTTTTGTGCTACTCTTCATATGTACACACTGCAAACACACAAAGCAGCAGCACAAGAACTTTGACACAGCAGTCTCAGGTGGGACACTGCATATGGGTACACTCATACACACTTGAAAGGGACTAAAAACTGCCTCCAGTTCAAAGGACACTCTCATCCCTCAAGTGTTGCTCTGATGCAGCAAAGGAAGTGCAGCCCACTAAGATGGCAGACACCAGGCAAGTAAAGTTCTTGTGTGCCTACTGCAAAGCATCAGCTATCATTGGAGAGGTGCCAGATCAGCTCAGATGTTACTTGTTTCCATTCAATGTTACTTTTGCTCAGGTGATAGGTCAAAGTGCTCCCTACTGGAGAAGAGAACAGCTACCTGATAAATGACTGCCTTGGTGATTCACTGTCTACTGCTCAATACAGCAGTATTAGGAAACATTCAAATGGGGAGAAAAAAAAGGAAAAGGTGATTACAAATTAACTACAGAATGCCTCTTTTGCCAGAACAGTTTTGTTTTTTAAATCATATTCTTGGTTCTAACTGGCAGGTACAGACTGGGAGCTTTGCATGCCGCTAAATAAAGTCACAAAGACATACGCCACAAGATAGTGAGTGGGTATGTACTGCAAAGAAACCTGCTAATTCTGTTGAATAACATTAACAACTCTATAACTTTAAGTAACTATACCATTATGAACATCTGTCACTTAATTTTTGCCTTTGAGCAATTAAAATAAAATACTGTGGGGAACGGATTCACACTATCCACTCTCGACATGTTAGCAGCTGTTCTTGCTTCCACCTGTGTCATATCAACTCAAGCCACTTAGGTTACCATCTTGGCTGTATGAGATGAAAAGGCTGCATTAAAAAATGGGCAAGCCGTCTCAGCTCGCCAGCAGAGTTCCTTTTCTGCCCTCTGTAAGAGTGGGCTTCAGCTTATCTGAAGTGCTTCCACCTCATCACTCCAGAGCTATACATTATTTACATATACTGCCTACACACAGAGTGGCCAGTACTGGTTACAGGAGCCAGACAATGAATTTCCTCCCACCATCTGACAAAGGCCGTATTCACTAAGATTGTAAACCTGTGACTGAAGGACACCGGATTTCAGGTGGGAATTCATGACTAAATGCTCTTTATTTTTTAAAAATCCTCTGCACAAGAATATTACTATGATTTCAGGTGGGAATTCATGACTAAATGTTCTTTAGTTTTTTAAAAAAAATCCTCTGCACAAGAATATTACTGTGCCAGAGGAAAAGGCTAGGACAGAACTCTCTTCCATGACACCCAGCTTTCAGTGTGGAAGAGCATTCAATAACATGAGCAATTTGAAAAAGAACATCCTAGGCAGTGGTTTACCACCTCATTGATGCCAGTGCTGAAACTGCACTCTCTGCTTCTACACCAGACTCCTTTCATATTTCCTTCCATCCAGAATATTTTTCCCCACCTCCAGTCTCTGCAATTCACCAGCCAGAGCTCTATTCTTTGTTCACCAGCTGCAAACCTATGAATCACCCACAGGTGTTTCCTCAAAGCAAGGGATGGAGATCACTGTCTGAGTGGACCTTCTTGCCCCTCTCAGTTTTCATTTACAAGTTCCACCAAATGTACAGGAACCTTGGGAAGGGGACAGTTTCTAGTCCCAATAACTCACCCACCCCCTAAGTCAGGAAATCAATAAACAAGCTGATAGATAGGCTTTATGATCAACTATGGCAGAAAATTCTGCCTCTTTTCTAAAGCACCCCTTTCAGCAAAGCAGTGTACAGTCAATATGAAGTCAAAGGCTTTCACGGCTGGAGTTCATTAGCTGTTGTAGATTTTCCAGGTTGTCTGGCCGTGGTCTTGGCATTGTAGGACCTGATATTTCACCAGAGGTATAACACAGAAAGAGGTATAACACAGCCAATTTCTATGCAGAGAACCAGTATGATCAAATGGATAAGTAACTGGAATTGAACCTGAAATACCTTAACTCAGATCTTATTGATTTCACGCTTGTCCATGTAATAAAAAGGAATGCCAAAGGAAGTTACAGACATAGGTGATTCACAGTTGCTGTCCCAATGCTGTATATGTCTAGACAGATAAAAAAAGTGCAGGCTTCTTTCTGCAACACACTTTGCTCCCTGTCTCAGACAGTTCACACACCACCTGTGTTTGCACAAAACTATGCTCTCTGCTGAAATCTTGTTACTGAAGGGAAGCACTCCTGTTTTTATCAGGAGTGGTCAAGCTTCTTCAGCCCGGGGGGCATATTCTTCATCTTCCAAACTGTCTGGAGCTACAGCTCTGACAATAACATCCCACTCAGTCTCCAAAGCATCTTGAGAGACTCCAGCCCACACAGGTGGAAGAACCTTGACAGGCCTTTTTTCCTCCAGCCAGCATATACTATTCTCATGAAATTAAGAGACACCATTCCAGAAGCCTCTGGAGTAATCTTCCACTATCCAATGGGAAGGGCATCTGTCAGTAGAGGGGGGAAAGTACCTTGTACCTCCCAGTTTATGGAGTGACTGCTATGGCTCCCAATGTAAGCTGCTGACTCTCCAGGATTGTGTTTCAGATCATTAGCACAAATTCCTGGATAAATATACTTGGGGAGCAGCACTAACCCAGACAAAAGCTGCACACGAGGTGATACTTCTCATCTAGCAGGTCTCTCATTTTCCACTAGAAGAAGCACCTACCAAATGAGAGGAGCCCCATTTACAGAGCAAAGAGGAACAGGGCAGATTCTAGGACAAAACTGTTGGATGGGAAAGAGGAGGAGGATATGGAACAAAACGGAGGGGAGAATTACCTGATCTACCTTACTAATTGCATATCTTGATTTACCCAATCAACTTTATCAGGATGAGAGAAAATACATAGCTCAAATTTTACAAAGCATTCTGCTTCTCTCTCAACCCATGTCAGAGAATTGGCAGAATTTATAGTAAGCTAAATAGATAATATCCAAAGATAATTGGGCAAACAAACCCATACTTCATTACATTGGACATCACTATTTAAAACAGAAACAGTAATGCATTTATGTTAAGTCAGTTAATGTATGTAACCACCTTTTTGCCCAAGAGGCACCCAAAGTGATTATTAATACATTCAGGGACTGCAGAAGCAAGGACACTCTGGCCTCTCCCATCAGCCAGAGGTTAAACAGTCACAAAGAGGCTGTACTCCCTCTCTTCTCTCCCACCATCTCAGTGGGAAGGCCAGCCATCAAGAAGAGAATGAACAGCCCCAGAGACATTGCTTCCCTTTTACTGTCAAAAAGAACTCAGCTATACCACCTGCCCCAGAGCCACAAAAGCAAGGGGAAAGATATTCTGGCCTCTGCCATCAGCCACAGGCCACTGGGAAGTTGCATCCCCTTCCCACAATGAACAGCAGCAAGCGAAGATAAGTTTGGCCCACAGTTGATTAGAATCCTCAGTTCATTCCAACACTGACAGACTGATCTCCTTCCCCTAACTTTTCCTGCTGCTCACCATCTGTCATAGTTGTAAGAAGCATCATCTGGGCTTTGGGGGATGAGTCAGCTAATGAGGCAGATAAAAAGAACACACTGAGGCTTGGTGGAGAAGCAGCAGTGCAAGTGATACACCTCTGAGAGCTGTAGACCTTGCACCCTACACCAGTTCCAAATTCTGGACCCTCCTTTCCTCTGACCCCTGGACCGAACCTTTGGCTTCCTGACCTTGGACTGGTCTGCAGACCTTGCTCTTGTCTCTTTCTTTGTTTGTTGTCATTGTATTTGTGTATCCTGGAAACCTCGGGTAGAGTAACAGTGTTAGGCTTTGCCCTGAATGCAACACCTTCCCATTTGAGTTTTAGTTTGTAAGCTTTAAGGTAAGGACATGATGTTCTTGAATGATCTAAGCCAATTTCAGAACCAACTGTGGTCTAAAAAGTAGGAATAATAATAATAGCAGGAACTAAAATACACAGAGAAATTGATGCAAGGAAAATATGATGGACTGGTAAAGCACTTTACCAAGCAATTGATAATAATGCATTATGGGTGAATAAATTGTGCAAACTATTATATCGGGACTCTTTATCCTTTGAAAAAACTATTACCTATAGGGAAATATAACTGATTTTTAAAAAGTTTTCTTTCAGGATAACTATATATCAAAAAATAAGAAACCATACAGCTTTCTAACAGACCTTAAACTTGGAGAGGAGGGGCTATAAGCAAAATTCATTTGTGTCTCTAGATGATCAGTAAGGATTGGTATGGTCCTATTTAAAGACACACACACTTCTTCCAAGAAGCTATTGACCACTATATCCAAACTACTTTATACCTCCTCCTGAGCAAATTTTTCTCTACTGACTTCCCATGACTTTACATATGCTTGAAAGTCACATATCTGCAAAGCTGATTTGTAGATCACATGACATATTTCTCAGAAGCAATTTTAATAAGTTCAACAATTCCTTTTGAATACAGGAAATCACCTTTGAATGACCTTTTTATGCAGTAAACTCTGCCAAAGTCTCGACTGATGAAGCATTAATGGGAGTCACAGCACGACTGAGATTATATCTTTTGTGTCCATGTGATCTAGGATTCCAGGAGATAGTGCTTTCTGTATTAGACAACATTATATTATTTCATTGAAAAACAGTATGCGTTTCCATGTCATTTTTTCACTCCATCTGTCAGGCAACAGTTCACACAAATTACACTAGTTCTTATATTAATAGCACTGCCCCTCAGAGTAATTTTTCACTTTTAAGAAATGAACTTTAAGTTCTACAGATGTGGACGTAACGCTGTAAACTTTTTTTAAGTGACAGACAGAACCATGGGAAAGAAGAAGAGCTGATATTAAATAGTGTTTGTTTGATTATCTGTTTAGTCTAGAAACTGCTGCTAAGGCAAGCAAGCCAGTAACTCCTGGTTTTTAGAATCATTTGTATGCATCCTAATTGTAACTGGTATATATGAAAGAGGTAGGACTATAAACTACCACATGTAAGAGATGGGTATAACATTCCTTCTGGCATCCATAAGTGGGGGTCAATGAACAGCCCAACTGCTTCCCATCAACAGATAGCTCACTCTGAAGTCTAGCCCATTCATTTCTTTTCTCTTTTTTAATCCTTTTGAGCTACCACTATTCATTATACTATTTAGGGTCAAGGGAGGCAATAAGCAGGATATGAGTGAGCTGTCTTCTTGGGGTCTGTACTTAGGATTCACCATCTCTAAAGCTTCAGGGGATCCAAATTTAGCTAAATCATTTCAGTTCAGCCCCCCCACCCAACAGGAACCTCAGCACTTTCTATACTTTATAACAAAACAAACATGAAGTTTATCAGGGAAGGTAGTGGAAGAATCTAGGAGCAGGAGAGAATAAACAGAAGCAGAAAAAGCTTGCACAAAAGTACAGTTTCCAATCCAGCATCTAGTCCTGAAGCTAAATTCTCACCCCCATATTCACAAAATGAAGGACACAGTCTAGTTTATAAAACACATCTCCTGGGCTCTAACAGAAAAAGAGGAAGATGATACTGGATTTATATCCCACCCTTCACTACCTGAAGGAGTCTCAGAGCAGCTTCAATTCCCTTTCCCTTCCCTTCCCTTCCCCACAACAGACACCCTGTGAGGTAGGTGGGGCTGAAAGAGCTCTCTTGAGAACTGCCCTTGAGAGAACAGCTCTGAAAGAATTTATGACTGACCCAAGGTCACACCAGCAGTTGCATGTGGAGGAGTGGAGATTCAAACCCGCTTCTCCCAGATTAGAGTCCACACTCTTAACCACTACACCAAACTGGCTCTCAGAATAAAACAGAATGAAATAGCCTAACAAGTTACTGTTTGTTTATTTAGTTCAAAAAGTACAATTTCCAAGAGAATACAACCTTAAAACTGGTGCCTCAAACTAGTTCTGGACCAGCCTATAAACACTAGTGTAAGCATTTGGATCAGCAAGAATTCAGTCACAGTGCCTAAAACAATGTGTATGTATGCTTACATTTCATGGGGAAAAAATTAGATATTTCTTCTTACTGCAAAAACCAATTATCTTATTCATCTAAACATTAGTGGGGAAGTAAAATGGCTCCATTCATTTTCTATATATAACTTCTATTTTAAATACAAACCTCAAAACACTCATAACTGAAGAGGTAGACAATGCTTTTTCCCACCTATTTTTAATAAAAAAATTACCTTTGCTTCTTAATAGTTTTTACCAAAATTTAATTTGACCTGTAGCCATCGAGTATCTTTTAAATGAAATGCCAAACTATTGGATATTATGCAAGAAAAATAGGAATTAACCTTCATGAGCCAAGATGAAGAAGAGATACGACAAGTCTGAAATGTATTTCTTTACAGATGGCATAAGAGACAATGATCAAAAGACAGACAACAATAGAAGGCAGCTTCAAAGACACAGCTAAAAGGATGGGGAAGTTGCACTCAGACATAAGCAGAAACAGCTCACATAGAAACAACTTCGATGCGGTGAGACAGATCAAAAAGAGTGATGTGGTTGTGGTGGGGAAGAGAAAGCACTTTCAAAATAACTGGAGTACATTGCTTTAAATGGAAATCAGAACAGATGTTGTCATGCTAGACCCAAAGAATAAAATAACTATAAAAGAGAAAAAGAAAGAGAATTGTTCTGTTATCCTAACTTCGTTTGGTTAAGGAGCTCTCAATAAGGATAGTAAGTAATTCACCCTCATAACATACAATGCTAATACTGCAGACCTGTTTTCACCATCTCAGTACATTTTGCTTAGCCTTATAAAGGTTAGTGCTGTCTCTCTGAAGTAGTCTTAGTGGGCTGCTCATGATTTCAAGAAAATAAAACAGTAAAATATAGAATAGGATTTACCACTAATTCCCAAACTCCACCCTAAGAAAGAACTGCTAATGTGCTATGAGAAATTAAAAGCTCCTACGAGCCCAAAGTATCCATCAACTGTACAGACTGCCTGTTGTCTCTCTCTCTCTCTCTATGATTCTTTGTTCTAGTCCAACTTCCCTGCAATCAGTCTCTGCTGGAAGCAGGTAATTTCTTCCATTACTGACACTGGACGATTCAAGTACTGCCAATACAAAGGTAGAGAGTCACTTTACCTATGCTATCATTTATGAAAGACAAAGCACAAAATTGTTAATGCATAAAACTGGAGATGGAGTTTCTGTAACAGTTTGACAGCGCGCAACACCCTTGGCTCCTTTCTGCATAATATGTCCACACCTCATGCTTGGATTTCTTTCATCAGATCCCAGATTCATGGGAAACCAATAGGAATCTCAAGAGTGATTAAAAGACACTTCAAGGAGAGACCAAAATGTAAACAAGAAGCAGTGTTCCCAAATGCACAGTTCCGTGGCAAAAATGGAGAACCTAAAAATGGCCTGAATCCAGCAGAATATTTCCGTGGACTGAAGGATGCATCTCCTCCTTTCTCCCACAATGACCCAAAATGCTTGCCTCCCTGAAATGCTTCTCCAGGAAACAGCTCTTCAAGAATCACTTTGGGATGCAATTGGTGGGGAGATAAAGTTGTGGTCTGTGGGTAGAAGTCTGCCTGTAGAAATGCTCAGTGGATCCAAACCGATGTGCCATGGATGGGACATCTCTGTTTATAGGTAATAAAAGATCACAGAAATGTTGAAAAACATCTGTAAGTCCACCTTCCCAGAATAACAATCAACTTAAAAATCTGAAACCAATGCCTTTCAAACTTGCATTTCTGTTTTCATACATGCATAGAATAATGGAAGGGTAACTAAGAAGTGCTTTAACATGTAACATTACACTGTAATCACACATTATAGTGAGATGAAAAGTCACTTGGCACAATAGCAGACTAGGAAAGGAAGGACTAATTGGTCTTGGGGAAAAATATAATTTTTAATAGAGATAAGAATAGGTGAATGAGAAATTATAAGCAGGTCAACTGTTTGAGGAAGTCAATTAAGGATAACAGCAAGAGCCAAAAAGCTGCTGTAACAATGCAAAGGATGAAACTGAATCATGAGGGAGAGGTTGGACAGAAACCAGAAGTATGCCAAATGAGATGAGTGCTGGCAGTTCAAAGAAATGAGAGCACATAAGATTGGGTAGAAGAGGAGAAAATGAAGAACAGAACTTCAAGAGATATCAGAGACAGAAAACGACGAGCCAATAAAGAAACCATTGTCAAACAAATCAGTTATGATAACAGAAAATGGAGTTGGGGGGGAAATTAAATGGGACGGAAGATAATGAACATAAAACACAACAGAACATTTTGAAAAAGAAACAAAGGCTGCGGTCACACGGAGCATTAGGCACACTAGAGGGACGGAAGATAGGCGGATTTTCCGGGCGCGATCTCACCGCCACATCTGGGAAGCGTCGAGCTCCTGTGGCGAACCCGAGGCTTCCCGCGGAAGATGCGCGGTAAAAAACTAGTACCTCGGAGGTACTAGTTTCCTGAAACCGCGGGGCAAGGGCGGGCGTCTGATCGCGTTTCCGGTGGAAGATCCGGCGCCCACCCATGCCACCTCGGAAAAAGGTTTTTTTTCCCCAAAGTCTCCACAGATGCGCACAAGCACCCAAGGGAGCCTGCGCACATTTGAGTTTTACAAAAAACAACAACCCACAGATGCCCGCGCCCCACTTCTTTGCCGCGCCGCAGGACTGTGGAGTGATCAGCACCTCCCCCCTACCACGGGACCTCCACGGGACCTCCATTGGTAGGTCTGCTCGAGCAACCGCGTGGTTTTTAGCCCCGGGGCTAACAGCCACGTTTCCCCCCCGGATTTTCCTGCCCGTGTGACCGGGACCCAAGAATGCTTTTTGATTTAAGTTCATAACAATCATTAATTCAGGACTGAGGATGGGTAATTGGATTGGTGAATGGCTCAACTTGCAGATACAATATTTAACAAACATTTTAAAAAATGTTTTCCATCCTGAAACTTTCTGTTGTCTATTTCAAACCACAGTTTACTACAGAGTACATAAGTGCATAGGAGCTGCGGTGGCTCAAGTGGTTAAGACGCTGAACTGCAGGCTGTGGAAGGTCAGTAGTTCAGCAGTTCGAGACCTGAGTTGCCGCATGATGGAGTGAGCTCCCGTCTCTAGTTCCAGCTCCTGCCAACCTAGCAGTTCGAAAGCAAGAAATTGCAAGTAGATAAATAGGTACCACTTTGGTGGGAAGGTAACAGCGTTCCATGCACCTTGGTGTTTAGTCATGCCAGCCACATGACCACAGAAATGTCTTCGGACAGCGCTGGCTCTTCGGCTTTGAAACGGAGATGAGCACCGCAACCCTAGAGTCGGACTCGACTGGCTTTCGAGCAAGGGAACCTTTACCTTTACATAAGTGCATGGGTGTGAAAGTTGGACAATGAAGAAAGCTGAGAGGAAGAAAGTTGATTCCTCTGAAATGTGGTGTCGGGGGAGATTTTTACAGATACCGTGGGACCACCAAAATAGATAAGTAGGTTCTAGATCAAATCAAGCCTGAATTCTCTCTAGAAGCTAAAATTACCAAACTGAGGCTCTCATCTTTGTTTGGTCACATTACAAGAAGAGAAGAGTCACTGGAAAAGACAATAATGCTTGGGAAAAGGCAGCAGGAAAACAGATGAATTGACTCAATAAAGGAAGCCACGGCCCTTGGTTTGCAAGACCTGAACAAGGCTGTTAAGGATAAGATGTTTTGGAGGTCATTAATTCATAGGGTCACCATACATCAGAAGTGACTTGACAGCATTTAATACACACACACAATGTGTCAGATTAATAGTGGCAGAGACTAATTTCCCAAACCCAAATTCCTACTGTCTTGCTTTTTGTGTGTGCTTAGAAAATAAGCCTTTTTTTTTTTTAAGATCTACACTTATCGATCGGATTGTGTTACATTTCCCCCAGTAATTGTATCACATTAGAACCACACTACTCAAGGGAAGTCTTTCCTCATAGAAGTGTGGAAACCCTCTGACCATATACACACAGACACTCATATTAACGTAGAGCAGTTTGACAGGATGTCCTGTAGTTCTTCAGACACCCACAAGGGGTGACAATACCTGTCAAAGGGCACCTGTATCCAACTGGTTTTGCTGGTCAGTGTACTACGCAAGCCCAGTAGATCCAGGCTCTCCTCTTTATTCCCGCCTCCCACGCCATTCCTTCCATCACAGTTACAAATACTGATTGCAAAAAGGAGCCTGTGCAGTCTGGTAGACAGGATGGATGCGTGCCAGGGAAACCTGAGTTCAAATCACTATATTTGGGGCAATCCCTCTCTCTCAGCCTAACCAACTCACAAGGTTGTCATGAAGACAGAGAGAGAATCCACATATGCTTTCCTGAAATTGTTGAAGGAAGGGTAGATACACATTTTCAGGGCTTTCTTTCTGGGGGAATGCGCTGGAACAGAGTTCCAGAACCTCTTCAACAAAATTCTTTTTAAAATGTTTACAAGTTCATGAGTTTTTAGTGTACAGATTAAACATTTCCCTCTTGAGAGTTCCGGCACCTCTCCCACCCCCACCCCCACCCCAAAAAGCCCTGCATTTGATATAAAAAATAAAAACTATTCCCATATTTATTATTCCACCTTAATGCCCACATTTATGGATCAACCCATGCAAGACAATTGCTGAAAAACAAGTTATTGAATCCCAAGCTGTTCTCATCTAATGCTAGGTCAACATGAGGATTCCTCTCAAGCCTATTTTGGAAACTGCATTTCCTATACAGTTAATACACTTTAAAGCAGTATAAGCCACTTATAGAACTTTCCCTATGAGGAAAGGTTAAGGCTCTTAGGGCTCTTTAGCTTGGAGAAACGACGACTGAGGGGTGACATGATCGAGGTTTATAAGATTATGCATGGGAAAGAGCAGGTAGAGAAAGAGGTACTTTTCTCCCTTTCTCACAGTACAAGAACTCGTGGGCATTCCATGAAATTGCTGAGCGGTCGGGTTAGAACGGATAAAAGGATAACTTCTTCACCCAAAGAGTGATTAACACTTGGAATTCACTGCCACAGGAAGTGGTGGCGGCTACAAGCATGGACGGCTTCAAAGGGGAATTAGATAAGCATATGGAGCAGAGGTCCATCAGTGGCTATTAGCCACAAGGTATAGATAGGGACTCTGGGGCAAGTGATGCTCTGTCATCTTGGTGCTTGGGGGGGGGGTCAACAGTGGAAGGGCTTCTAATGTCCTGGCCCCACTGGTGGACCTCCTGATGGCACTGGTATTTCTGGCCACTGTGTGATACAGAGTGTTGGACTGGATGGGCCTTTGGCCTGATCCAACATTGGCATCTCTTATGTTCTTATGTAACTTTATAGAGGAAAACTGAGATGTAAATATAATAAATAAAATTCAGGTTTTAAGAACACCTCAAGACTGTTATAGAACCAGAAAGGTCATACCCAAGAACAAGATTCATGAATTCCAGAGGAGATGACCAAAATTTGATCAGTGCATTTCTCATATTCACATGTCAGTTATTACAAAAGGTGTGCAACTTCAGCCATTTTCCCAATATTTACCTACATATATTCTTAACACATAGAGATGTGAACATCACATGCAGCCCTAAATTTCCAGAAAGCATCAGATAAAAGGAAAAAAATCTGGATCAGCTGTGGAATGATATAGGTAATAGGGGCATTGACATTATAGAATTCCAATAGGATTGTTACTGATTTCTGTTTGACAAAGTAATGTTTTCATGTTGGACAACATATTAAATAAATGCTTAACATTTTATTTTAGAGCTTTATACTTAGACATGTCCCAAGATATAGTAAAAGATCTGATCCATGTCTGGGATCTGCTTACGCTCTTGGAATAATACTGCCACCTGTGCACCAGCTGCAGGAATACTTATACCCACCATCACCCCTCCACATTTCCTGATCAGGAGTTTATGCCTGCAGAGGACATATGCTTATTCTGCAGCTGCTGCTGGCATAGTCAAGGCTTTCGTTCACACACAGCTGTACTAAAGCCAACTTCTATGATTCTATGGAGACAAGACTCAATCTGAAGTCTTCGTTATTTTACAGAACAACTGGCTCCCCATATAATGTGCTTCTGAACTTCAGCTAAAAGCTGATTGAAGCTGAAGCTGCCAAGGACAGAAAAACTGAGAGAATGAACCAAGAAAAAATAGACACAAATGTGAAGTCGGGAAGAAAACAAAGAAGCAGTCCAAATAGGAATGTTCTCGCTCACAGACAACTATACGAAAAAGGAGATTCAAAAGGGCAAACATGGACTGCTATTCTACAGCATCTGAACTCCATGGCTCTTCCTCCCACCACCACCCACAAAATGTAATACATTGTTAAAGTTTGGAAATGAACTACAAAACAAAATAAACTATTATTTGACAGAAGTGCAACCAGGAAAAAGAAATGGTGATGAATTACTTGACAGGTAAAATACATCATCTTTTGAAACTTCTTTTGTAAGGTGATGCATACTGGGACAAAAAAATCCCAGCTTCAAGGATAGGCTAATAGGGTCTGAACTTGCTGAGATTGAGAAGGAAAAAGATATTGGGGTCATAGTGGATAGCTCAGTACAAGTGTCAACCCAGTGTACTACAGCAGTGATAAAGGCGAAGTCTATGTTACGGATTATTAGGAAAGGGACTGAAAATAAAACAGCTGATATTATAATGCCCCTGTATAGATCTATGGTGCAGCCTCACATGGAATACATGTACAGTTCTGGTCACCATATCTCAAAAAGGACACTGCAGAGCTGGGAAGAGTACAGGAGAGGGCAACCAAGATGATTAGGAGGTTGCAGCACCTTCCCTGTGAGGAAAGGCTGAAGAGTCTTTTTATATCAAGAGACAACTCGTGGGGGGGGGGCATGATAGAGGTTTATAAAATTATGCATGTGGTAGAGAGAGTAGACAAAAGGAAATTTTTCTCCCTTTCCCAAAATACTAAGAACATGAGAGAAGCCATCACTGCCCCGGACACAGTGTTCCATCTATATCTTGGAGCTAATAGCTATGCTTGTAGCTGCCACCACTTCCTGTGGCAGTGTTAAGTACTCTTTGGGTGAAGAAGTACTTCATTTTATCTGTTCTAAACCTACTGCTTATTACTTTCATTGAGTGCCCATGAGTTCTTGTACTGTGAGAAAGTGAGAAAAGTACTTCCTCCTCTTACCTTCTCTATCCCATGCACCTCTATCATGTCACCCCTCAACTGTTGTTTCTCCAAGCTAAAAAGCCCTAACCTCTTTAAGTTTTCTTCACAGGGAAGGTGGTCTATCCCCTTAATCATTTTAGTTGCTCTTTTCTGCACCTTTTCCAATGCTATAATATCCAGTTTGGTGTTGTGGTTAAGTGCGCGGACTCTAATCTCGGAGAACTGGGTTTGATTTCCCACTTCTCCACTTGCAGCTGCTGGATGACCTTGGGCAAGCCATAGTTCTGTCAGACCTGTTCTTGAAAAAGCAGTTCTCAAAAGAGCTCTCTCAGCTCCACCTACCTCACAGGGTGTCTGCTGTGAGGAGGGGACGGGAAAGGAGTTTGTAAGCTGCTCTGAGACTCTAAGTGAAGGGCGGGATATAACTCCAATCTCTTCTTCTTCTGATAAGGTGACCAGAACTGTACACAGTACTCCAAATGGGGCAGCCCCACAGATTTATGCAGAGACATTATAATACTGGCTGATTTGTTTTCAGTCCCCTTCCTAACAATACCCACCATAGTATTTGACTATTTTATTGCAGTCACACATCTTCAGTGAGTTATACTAGACCCAGCATTTCTACTGAAGGAGCAAAACAATGCAGCTGCAAAAAAACTTTCTTCCAACTCAGTCTGGCCTGCAAGATGCCCCCCTGCCTTGAAAGAGCTGATCTGGCCACCTAGATCCACACTATGACAATATCAAGACTAGATTACTGCACTCTACATAGGACTTCCCTGAAAGTCAATTCTGAGACTCCAGTTGGTACAAAACGCCACTGCTGGGGTATTATCAGGAGCTAGGCAGAGGATGAATAGTGCTGCCATTCTGCAATCACTCCATTGGCAACCCATAAGTTACTGAATTCAATTGAAGATACTAGCTATCATGTGTCATGTTTGTTTATGATTTGTTTCAGGTTAGTGTCACAACTTCATTTCAGATTTCTGCAATCCAGACCCTATTGCACTGTCTACTGTATGTTCCATCCTGCTGATAAACACACACGCACATATAATAAAGGCATAGTACAAATATTTTAAATAAACAGCTCAACAAAAGATATAAATGAACATAACATTCTGCACTCTCAGTTGTACTGTACCTTTTGATAAACTACAGAACACACTAGGTCTTTGACAACGGAAAGGGAGAGATCTTGAGCCTCAATGGTGACAGTCTCTCGAGTGAGACCAATCTGCAGCAGGAAGGAGACCCCATGCACTGAACCCCTGGAGTTAGTAAGACTCTGTGTGCTGAAGCTGCCATTGGACAGCCGACCTGAGAGTCCCGATTGTGGACTTGAAGATAATGAAGGGGTAGGTGGAGCAGCAGCATGGGACACAGACGGGGAAAACTTCTGTAAGGATGGAGGAGAAGATTCGTTCGATGACATCTGACTTGATTTAAATCTGTCAAGACTTGCTTAATAGCAAAGAAAAAGACAGGCTTTTTTCTTTACCCTGCAATGTTGCAAGAGTATTTTCACGCTTCACTTTTATGGTTCAAGAAAAAAAATCCTCTTCTCTTGTCTTCATTTTCCCTTTCATTCTGTGCATGATGATAATATTACTTTGGCCAGAAGTTATTTTAATGAAAGGTCCTTTTTACACAGCTTCAAATCAGCTGATCTAAAATACTTTGCCTTTAGCACCACATCCAGATGTTGGGAGAGGCTTACATCATTATGAAATTGTTCTCTTCAGAAACAGACATCGCTTTTTCACACAGGCCCTTCATTCCAGTGCTTTTGAAAACACTTAAGTTTGGCTTGGGGAAAAAATCCTTCACATTAAAATTACTGCACTCAATGATTCAGCACCACACACAGACTTACAATTTATGTCGATACTCTTGTCAGTTTCTTTTTTTAAAATGTGGACGATGTCCTGTGCCACAAGTATTGTTTTGGAAGAATTTATTCTTTTTTCAGAAGTTCTTGTTTTAAATCACAGAGATGAGAAAATAAGGTTACCCTCAATGGTCTCCGAGTTTTCATTTTTAGAAGATGATCATCTGACGAAAGGAAGAAACGTTTCTACAAATACAGCTTCAACAAACATGAGCAGTAGATTCACAAGTGTGGTCTGCAGCATTCTGAGGTGTTATGTATTGCCTAGTGGAAGAAGAAAAGCTAGTTATTTCACATATACATGGACTATTACATAACCCCATAATCATACAAGTTAAAAACAGAAACGATACTAGATTCACAAATACTTGTGCCACAATCCATTTGTTTACATGCTATTAGATTTAGATATGCTACTCATGCTAAATATCCCATCAAGAACATGTTTCTTCTTTCTACTCATAACCAGGCTACATCCATTGTAGTATGGCTCACACAGCAACAGCAGTATAAAAATATATATCAGAAACACTCATTATATTCCTGTTCTAGAAAATGTAATGACACTAAAAATAATCATATTTTAAAAACCATAACTTTGCAGGTCAATAATACAAAGTTGGAACTTGTTTGGAATACACAGGCATGGAGTAGGTAAGTATTTCCATGTGTAAGAGTTACACCGAAAATCATCTGTCTGCCATATATTCAATCCAAAAAAGAAAAAATCAAGGATTGGAAGATATTGGCAGTTTGGACATGTACCCCTTGTAAAAAAAATCCCAACCAAAAGATCAACAATCCAGTTTACCACTAAATACATCTTCTCCAAAGTATGCAAGTACTAACAACAGTTTTGATTGCTCTTTGTAAAAGATTATCCTTCCAAAATACATGCACACTAGAAAAATCAAACTGATACTATTACCTATAATCATTTTTAGCAAGGAATGTATTTTATAACGGTGTTTCCGAAACATTTTTCTAAGAGCACATATGCACAGGAGCCCTATACTTCCAGTCTAATATTCTGTACTAACGGGAAGTGCAGAAAGTCCCAGAAAAAGAGGTAGCATTTAGCTCCTCCACCCACACGCCTCAGCACATGATTGCTACCACATACACACTAATTTCCCCTTTTATGCAGTACAAATAGGAAACATATCAGGATGGACCTTACATGGGCACCCTGTATTTGTGTGCACACTAAACTGCATTGACAATAGAAGTCTGTCTTTGTTTAGAAGTCTAGAATCAGTTTTAAAAGTCCTCATTGCTCAGATTTTTCTACCACACCACCCTAACCATCCACTGCTGGAACTCTAACAAACCAGTAATATGGTTCCCATCACAATAACTACTTACTGTTAATTTCTAATAATGACAGCTTTACACCATACACCATTAAAAAGCAGAATTGCCACTTGGCCTTCACTCCACTTAAGAACTGTATTTGTCATTTTGCAATTTTAATTTTCAGTACTTAACTGACAATTTTTATAATGCTCAAAAATAGCAAAAAAAAAGTTTGGTTGCCTAAAACATTTCAGCCCTTGTGCTGAATGCTGTTTCTTAAGCCAAATGCAAATACAATTAATTAGCAACAATATCTTTTATAACTGAAATTGCAAAGAGGTAGAGATTTAGTTTAAAGAAAGAGGCAAATTTGCATTTCAAGACAAGAGTCAACAGAATTGTTTATATGAAGGAATGACCAACAAGCTTACATAGTGGGAGTCTTGTCTGATGCCTACATTTCAGAAACTACACATTGATTCCTATTTTATGAGATGAGATACATACTGCAATACGTCTTGAGAAGAGCCAGCACTATTCTACAGCAAATTGTGGAGATAGCAAAAATACATAATATGCCTTCCCACATTCATACTGCAATACTCAGTCATTTAATATTTGACTTGCAGTTCTGCATAACTTTTCACTTTTCCTAATATATTTTTTGCTATACCCATTTCCAGAAAAAAAATCTTTGTAGGACACAAGAGGAAAACCAAGCACATATTACTCCACAAGATATCTAGAAGAAGAAGAGAAGAAGAGATTGGCTTTATACTCTGTCCTTCACTACCCGAAGGAGTCTCAGAGCAGCTTACAATCTCCTTTCCCTTCCCCTCCCCACAACAGACACCCTGTGAGATAGATGGGGCTGAGAGAGCTCTTTCAAGAACTGCTCTTCCAAGAAGAAGCTCTGACAGAACTATGGCTTGCCAAAGGTCATCCAGCAGCTGCAAGTGGAGGAGTGGGGAATCAAACCCAGTTCTCCCAGATTAGAGTCCGCACACTTAACCACTACACCAAACTGGAGCAGTATGTTCCCAAGTACAGCACTGGTTTCCAAACAGGAAGAAAACACAAGGCCAAGACAGCAGATATGTCAAGTTCTGAAGGTTCATCACCTGGTTACTATCTATTCATTACGTTAAAACAAGAATCTTGTCTGTGCATTAAATGGCAAACTTACATAACTTTTAACATGAACAGAACCCCGCCCCCCCACAAAAGAGCTGAGCCAGAACAACAACAAGGATCCACCACCTGGGTGCCGGTAGGATGCCCCCACCCCGAAAATATGTGGCCTAAGTTAGGGTTCAGCGTTACTAGAACGCACCATGTAAACTGCCCAGAGACCCTTCGGGGTTAGGGCGGTATAGCAAGTCTAAAGTATAAATAAATAAATAAAAATTTAGATTTCTTTCAAAACTTTTCATGAACGGTAAATTACTACTTTTCACAGCCTCTAAAATATGGTGTATCCCTTAATAAAAAGATAACAACAGAAAGTAGCTGCTAGAGAATGTACTTTTATGTTGATGCCAGGAAAATGCCAGTGATCCCCAAATCTCAAATACCAATTAAACTTGTACTGCCCACAACTATTACTTAGTGATACAGTATCTTAAACAATGTAGGGAGTACAAATGTAGCAGTATCTACACAGTGGACTCTTAAGTCTGAACAGTGAAGTAAAATGAAAGGGGCAATTTGATCCTAACAAGAAGCAAAACGGTTTTATCAGAGACATTCTGAACTGATTGAAAAGTACTGTGTCAGAAGGCTGTAGTAGGAGAAGGCTGTTGTAATCTAGGTGAGAGAGGACCAGGGCATAGATAGGGTTTTACCAGTAACTGTAAAGGAGTGTGAGAAGCATTTCATTAGATCGTTAGCTGTGGTAGCAGTGCTAATATAGCTGCCATTTCTTCTCACGGACAAGGCTGCAGAGTGTTGTCAGTTGAAATCAGAATGAGCAAAGAAAGGTGATCCAGACTGCAACCCTAAAACCATTTATTCCAAAACGTCCCCTCAGTTTAAACACTGGTCCTTCCATGTCAGCAGCTTGCTTTTTGCCCAATAAATTAGGAAAAGGAATTCCAAGCAGAACGGCCAAATCAAAGAGAGTGAATATAAGCTTAAAGATTAAAAAAGAATCCGGCCAAGAAAAGTTTCTGGAAATCAGGTCAAGAATCCTCTGTCTTCCCAATACTAACACTCGCTTACACAATGAAAATTTCAGTAAAGTTCTAAACGTTGTCCAAATTCTGTTTTCCAAGCTTGCAAATGTGAAAGAAAGTACATCTCTGATCAAAATTATCATTCAGTACAGAAATGGCTCCCTTCCACTTTCTAAACAGCAAAAAAATTCAAACTGACTCACAGACTAAAAGACACTTTTAGGATTATTTGCAAACATCTTTTTTCCTAACAATTTTGAAGAACTTCTTCAAAATCAATCACTGAAAAGTAAGCAGCTAGAGTACACAGACGTAAGAAATAGCCAAGCATTTATGTCACCAGTGCAATTAAAATCTTTTATCAATTTCACTACCTTGCCAGTGAAATACTATGCCCTGATCCTGCAGCTTTATGAAAGCTTGCAGAACTCCAAAGTGAGTCTTTCAAAAAGTTTTTCTATTAACAGTTTCCTAAAGCTGCGGTGGCTCAAGTGGTTAAGATGCTGAACTGCAGGGTGTGGAAGGTCGGTAGTTCAGCAGTTCAAAACCCGAGTGTGCCACATGACGGAGTGAGCTCCCATCTCTAGTTCCAGCTCCTGCCAACCTAGCAGTTCGAAAGCAAGAAATTGCAAGTAGATAAATAGGTACCACTTCAGTGGGAAGGTAGCAGCATTCCGTGCGCCTTGGTGTTTAGTCATACTGGCCACATGACCACGGAAATGTCTTAGGACAGCGCTGGCTCTTCGGCTTGGAAACGGAGATGAGCACCGCAACCCTAGAGTCGGATTCAACTGGCTTTCGAGCAAAGCTGTGTCCAGATAACAATTTACCCACATATCACTGGATTCATGCTACAGCACTAAACTGGCAATAGAGGCAAAGTTCCTTCCAATTAACATAGTCAATTAACATATATATACCGGCATGACTCAGTAAGACTTACTTCTCTTAAGCCTGTTAAGGACTACATCCTTAATTGTTTGGAGCGATCTGGAATTCAATGAGGATGTTCCACCTTGAACTAACACACAAGAGGCCACCACGAATGCAAATTGACTTGATAGCAAAATACTAAATACGTTTGGGCTTCAAGCCAAACATAGTGGAGATCTTTCACATCGCTGACTACCTAATCCAGTGGTAGTTACTTGGCAGGCTGCAGAAAGCCACAGTCACAATTGCCATCAAACCAAAGAGCCACATGACTATTGCATGCCATGTGCACCAGCCCATCAAATAGACACCAATCATAATTATTAAACGTATGACTATAACCTTTTTAATTAGCTGAATACTGCTGAGCAAGCTATCTGTGGGAAAAGGAGAATAAAACCGCTAACATCCCACTGCAGCCAGCTTGCGCTTTTCCTGGCTGGATGCCGTGGCGGGGGTTGTACTCTCTGTGGCCAGTTTGCTGTGGAGAAGGTTGGGGGATTGCTGGAGACAAGAGTCCCTTTACTTCCATCACTAGCACAAGGCCTGCAGCTCAGAGAGGAATACATCTTACCCATCCTCCAGTCCCTGTGGTGGTAGATTTCAAGGTGAGAACCACCTGCTAGCCCACAAGCCCTACCAGACAATAGCTTTGGTGACCTTCCTGGAACTTGGAGCAAGTGTCATATTCGGAAACAATGCCCAGAAAAGCCACATGTGGTTCCTGAGCCATCAAGTATCACTGACCTAATCTTTTTAGCTAGAGACTGAACCCAGAGCCTTCAATGTCCAAAACACTCTGCCACTGAACCACAGCATCCCACCCCCCAATCAGAATAAAGATTCCAATGACTTCAACACCTGCAGAAACTGGTTGAGAAATAAAGCATGGGGGAGGAGGCATTCCACCCAGTACCATTGCCCTGATTCTTCTAGTTCTGGCTACAGCCAGGCTTGCAGCAATCAGCATGGGGAACAGCATAATCCTTAAGTGTTTTGTGGGTGTCAGGCACAATGAGAGCCTTCCATATGCAATAAGTCACTTCATTCTCTATTTACCTCTCAACTATTCCCTGCTTATACATTAACCGCAGACAGCCTCATGTCTAAGCACCATCATTTCAGTAGCATCCCCCAATTCAGTATAATTTACATTGAAGATCAAGTGTGTAACTCACAATCCACTGCAGTGGTTTCTTCCCAATGGAGAATTTTATTTCCTCTAAAGTTAACAATAAACAACTTCATTGTAAGAGCTTAAGCAGAATGTGAATCACACCAAAGCACACTACACTTAATGATGACCTGATCTGGACCTTTAAAAAAATATTCACTTGCAATCCAATGGGTTGGCAGGCTGAGAACTTGTTTTCGCAGCACTTTGAAAACATGTTGCAGGTCTTCCGGCGAAAGCTAGTCCCATCCCTATGTTCCCGCACTGGAGTAAAAGTGGGTGGCCAGACAGAGGCGATTTGGCTCTTTTCCTGCCTGATTAATCTGCCTAAGGAGATATTTGTTTCTTGGGGGGGGGGGTCGGTCCCCAGAAGATAAAGCAATCCACACCTAGACACAACTTCTCACACAATGGGGGGGGGGCGAGATGATGTGGCCGGAGCGAGCAGCCAGCCGTCAAGATTTGGGCGCTCTCGGCCTCCCCTTTCGACCACATCTGGATGGGGGGGAGCTGCCTGTGCCCTCATGGCGCGGGAAGAGAGATGCACTGAGGAGCCACTTCCAAGCCGGCGGCTGCTTCTGCCTCCAGATTCGGCGCCCCCTCCCCGCTCCCAAACCCCAGAAAGGGCGGCATTGCTGTCCTCCCTGAAGGAACTTTTCCCACAGTCCCGCTCTGCTTTCCCCACTCCCCCCCCCCCCCCCCGCCTTTACCCCCCGCCAATGCCGGACCACTCACTTGCGCTTCTACCAGGACTAGTGGCTTCACACGCATCTCATTATCGCCGCTCCCACTTAGAGCACACACGGAGCGCCTCAGCCGCCCGAGACGGGATAGGAGGGTCGAGGGGCATGCTGGGAAGTGGAGTTTTCCCTTCTCCGCTTTCCCCCGGGGGCCGGAGACGAACGACACGAAGAACTACAACAACCGCGGTGCTGCGGCGCGAGTGAGCCAACGGGTTTGAGGCGGCGCAGGCGCAGTCCGCTGGCCAGAGTTTCCGTTACTTCTAGAGCCTGTGGCGGTTGATGTTCTAAACCACTAGCGCGAGGGGGCAGGGGAGGGGGAGCCGCTGTAGGAGTGAGAAAAAGGAGGAGTGGGTGGGGGAAAATGCGGTGGAGCGGGAGAATGAGGTCAAGTAACCGGGAGGAGGATTCACGAAACGACACTGTGGGGAGAAAACAGTGGGACGAAATGGAAGTACATCGCAACGTGTCTGAAAATGCGAGGGGCGACACAGTGTCCCGTATAGTATTCGCTGTCCGATCTTTCTAGTCTGGCAAAGCCCCCTCGCTTGCAGACCATGTTATTTTGACACGTTGTGCTGCTCGGGAAGCTCTGCATGCAGTTTCCGGGGTGGGGGGGATATGAAAGCTAAAAAGCGGACATCCCATTAGTTAATGTCTCAAATTCCTAGAGCATTTGATCATCACCTTCCCGTCTTATGATATACCAAATTCGACCCGGAGGAATTAACTCTCCATAACGTTGCTACTCTTCATGTTCTACAGATCAGGGAGGAGGTTTGTGTAAGTTTACAACCACTTTAAAACAAAAATCTTATTTAGCCACCATGCCTTTGAAAAGCTTCAGGGTTAAAACTCAGACTCTATAGACTTCGTTGTGGCTATGCTGAGTACTCCCACCTAGAGTGAGAAGTGGAAAATATTGCTAGGTATCTAAGGTTTCTGAATTCTCCATGTCGCTGTGACATTTGTCAGTCAAGACCCTGCTCTTCAGTGTGGATTCTTAATTCATGGCCATATGTGGGTGGCAGTGAGATAATAAGCAGCCTTGATGGGTAGGGCATACTTCTTAATGACCCATCAAATGGGCTAGCCCAGCAACACCCACCTGCTGCTTAATGCTCCCTCATTCCCTTCATCCATTCAACAAATTGAGATCATCACATCACAAACACCACCTTCACACCTGAGATCTTATTGAATCATTGGGACGACTCGATCCAAAGTCACCAGAAAGACCTTGTCTCGACCCTGCTCGCCATAGCCCACGTAACAATTGCTACTTGCTGGAAATACCCAACAGCACCATCAATTATGGCCTGGCAGGACAAGCTATGGGATCACTTTGTCATGGCTAAGAACTCTGACTCCCTCAACATATCACAGACAACTGCGCTACTCCTCTCCAAATTCAAGTCAACCTGGTACCCAGTTGTTTCCTATTTACAGTCTCTAGACATTCTTTCCTCGAATCCTCTGTACCTTAAATGGCTAATTCTGTCAGGCTATTTATCTTCCAACCAGGAAGGACAGCACCATTCCCTCATTCCACATGTAATACAAGATATCAGGGGTCATTTCCTGCAGGAGCGCACAGGAGCGGAGTTCAGGCAGTAAAGAGCCCAGGGGGCAGGCACATGGAACAAACCCCACCCCGCCCTCAGTCAGAGCAAGAAGCAGCCAGGTAAGTTGCAGAGCCAAAACAGTCCAGTGGCACCTTTAAGACCAAGTTTTATTCAGGTACAAGCTCTCCGTCCTCTGCGAGGACAGATCTGCATGTTCCCCACCCCCCAATAGCTAGCAATCCAAAACAGTCCAGTGGAGCCTGAGTGGTGGGTGTTGCCTTCTGACACACTTCCGATGATGTCAGGGGGTGTGGCATATGCAAATAAGTTATGCTAATGAGCTCCTGCACCTCTTTTTCTACGAAATGACCCCTGCAAGATATTATTAACTGCATTTAGGCCACAGGTGTAAGGGGCACCTTGTATGAAACTTTGTGTAAAGGTGGGGGATCCCCAAGGGTGTCATCTTTAAAATCAACAATAAAAGGGAGAAGATTGATTCCATTTTTAAAGCCAAGGAATTCTTGAGACGCCAGCTGGGAACGGGGGAAGAATCTAAGGAGGAAGAAACCAAGTCAAGTGACTCAGCAACCTCTGGATCGGACGAGGACTCTGCGGCTGAAGCGGCTATAGGTGCGACAAAAACTGTGTATGATTTTAGAGACAGAAAGCCAAAGTAAGGGCAGAAGGACTCTGAAAATTGCTCTTTGAAGAAATGAAGATGCTCAGAAAGTCTTCTCAAGATAACTAATTTACTAACATAGAAGCAGTGCAAAGCAAGAACTCTACAAGTATATTGGCTTATTAACAAATGTAATATTAACATTTAGTTTAACTGGGTTATGATCTCTCACTCTTGGGTTTTTAGTTAGTGTGGGTATCTTTCCTTTATCCATAGATGTAGTCCCTTCCCATTTTTTTCCTTTGTAGTTTTGTAGTCTATTGAAAAACAATAAAAATACCCCTTCGGGGGTTTCAAAAAATGAAAAAGAAAGACAGTTATCTGATAATCAGCTTCCTCATGGCTCGGCTCTGGGGGCAGGAAAGGGAACTTGCAGGTAAGCAATCCCTAGGAGGCTGCTATTTTTTCCTCATGGGTTAGTAGGCCATACCTCTGTAGGGCTTCTGAATAGAGGGAGGCCACTAGGCATGCCACAGGCCTGGCCTCTAGCTTCTAGCCCAGAAAGAAGTAGAGCTTGGAGAGAAGAGGTGAAATAGGGTACTGGCCCCTCTCTGAAAATAAGAGAAGGTGCCTCTGCGAAACTGAACCCCTGGTGTAGAATGGCTGTGTCCTGGAACCTGATGTTAAGCATGAAAAAAATAAAACAGTAACTCATGTCAGAGTCCTGCATTTTATGTTGGGCAAGTGAGTTCTCAGATGTACAGTAAGTTAAGAAGTAGTGCCTGTAAAGACTCCAGGGCCAAGGGCCACATCCCTCTGTGGAGGGGCTACCTCTTCACATCATTAGAGATGGGACAACACACCACAGTTGTGAAGCTTGTACTTTAATGGGTTAGTACTATCACCCAGTGGCCTGGCCAGCTTAAGACTCCTCCACTTGTTTATACCTCACTACAAGAGCTGTTTTCCCTGCCTGGGTCTTTCTCCCCAGTCCTTGAGTTTCTGCCCTCACCATCACATCCTTCCTGCAAGGTTAAGCCAGGGGATCTGCCTGGGTCAAGCATACAAAGTTCCTCATGGGTGATCTTGAGGACAGGAATGTCAACTTCTGAGACTTCAGGCAGGATGATACTTTTCTGTCTGCAGCCTTTGGTCAGCAACCACCTTCTGCTTTTGCTTGGGGCCTTTTATCCCTCTTTACCTGGCCTCTCCTACGTCCTATTTCTGTGTTCTTACTCTTGAGCAAACCCTTCCTGTTGAGGATTCCTTCATCTGTTTTTCTGCTCCTCCTCCTGAGCAAGGCTTTCTCTCAAGGCAGCCTTTACTCCAAAGGAGTTATTTGCTATACAGGAAGCTAATACAGGTGGACCTTCCTTCTAACTGTTCCTCCCTTGCTGTTGCCACCCCTCCTGACTTCCTTCTCAGCTCTGTCAGTTGGCTGCCCCCCTTCTTAGGGCTGGGCCCTGCTCCATCCCTTCTCCCCCACAGGATGAGAGCCCAGGGCAATGACAGTGCTCCTTGAAAAAGTTTGAGAACCAGCACTATAGAACATTCTGTCTAAATATTTATCATGCCAGCGAGTATTTGTAAGCAAAGGAAAGGTGGCATTGCCAACAGAAATGACTTATTTTGATTATCTTCGAAATGGCAAACTGCAGAGCAGGTGAATAATTTTATATAGGTGAGATGCAAACTACTATGTCACACTAGATGATACATTCTGTCACCACTAATGATACATTATGAAATTCCATGCTCATGTCAAAAAAATAAGCTATTGTTTAATAATGAGAAGAGGAGTGAGAAATGAGGGTATGGGATCTCTTTTTACACATTTCACTCCCTTTCCTGCAATTTTTGTGCACATATTTAACGTCATATGCTGTCAGGTGTCCTCTGTTTTCTTTGTGAAAAGAAGAAATGGAACTTTAAATGGTAAATGAGTCAGCCGGCAGCCTTAGATCTGGATACAAATAGCTGCTTATGGTCAAAGGCTTGAACTAGCCTTCTGGATTTTTTTTTGTTTTTTCTCTTGAATAGCTGGCCCCAACTCATACCACAGGCTGCTTTTGTAATGGCTGTCAGCTGCTGTTTGAGAAAAATGTATGAAGTATCAGAGGAATCAAAGAACTAGTTTGATGGTTCCTGGGATCTTGGCCATAGGTGGGAGCCATGCCAAAATGGTGACAAAATATTTTGAACTAGTAAAATTGTAGGAGAAAAGCACACACATTTTCTGAGGCCTAAAGACTAGGAAAAAGGCCCATTGTGGAAATAAATACAACGACCTCTAGAAAGAGGCTCTGGGCGGGTGCCCCGGCCTTGGACACTCAGTGTCAATTTGCTGTGGCGACCTCAGCAGGGTATAACGACACTGAGTCCACCATTTTCTCCAGAGGAACTGATCTCTGCTACCTAAAGAACAGCTGTAGTTTTGAGTGATCTCCAGCCCTCACCTGGAGATTGGCAACAATGGTTCCCCAGAAGGGAATAGTTGGTTTGGAGGGTGGAGTCTATGGCTTTGTACCTGTACAAGGTCCCACGCCTCCTGAAACCTCACCCTCTCCAGGCTCCATCCCTCACATCTCCAGGAATTTCCCACCTGGAGTTGGCAACCCTATCTCCTTCCCAGCCAATCATCAACCTACCTTTATTCCCCCCTCACTCTTCAGCTTTCCACCCCACACACACCTGCAGCCTCTCCCATGCTCTGAAGCCCTGACTGCTACGTCACATTGGCTGTCATACGGGGCCACCTCAGCAGCATATAAGGATACAGAGCCCACCATTTTCTCCAGGGGAACTGATCTCTGCCATCGGGAAAGCAGTTGTAATTCTGAGTGATCTCCAGCCCACACCTGGAGGTTGGACACATTTTACCTCAGAACAGCAAAACTGTTTAGAATGTTAGAGGCAAAAGCCAATCAAGTTGCATATGCAAACGACCTCTGTGTTCCGAGGCAGAGGCCAATGAGGCTGCATATGCAAATAACCTCTGTGTTCTGACTGGCAATGGGGGGGGGAAGAGGATTAGCAAAATGTTTAGAATGTTGGAGGCAGGACTCAGGCAAAGCAGCCAGTGGATAGGGAGACCCTCTGAATGACAGATCAGAGAGCGAACTGATTTTGGAGCGTGTGGAATGTTCTAGAGAAGTGCCACCACCATTCAGCTTTTATTCATAAGGGAGATAAGGGAGATGGGCTTTTCATCTAAAGCTTTTATTTTTATTATTATGTGTTGTCAGTCAGTCAGTCGACCTTTATTGGCATAGATAAAATACAGCATGGATCACATTTTAAAATTAATATCAAAATTATGTAAATATAAACCATCAATCCACCGGGCCTTTGACCTTATATTCTCTTACCCTCATAGCGATAGAAAGAAATCGCGCTACTGAGAAAGTAATGTGAGGGCGAAGATCTGATAAAAGGAAACATATAAATAATGTGTTGTCTTAATAATACCTTTAATGTCTCTAAAAGGCACCGTTATTGAGCTTTTGATAATACACAAATGTACATTTAGTCAATTAAAAGGTGAATCTAATAATTTAATTGGTTGAGAACCTTTATGCAGCCACATTTCCACGGGCATATTCTACTAAGAATTTGAACTGCATGGCAAATAAATTACTGACTACTTTTGAAATATGTATCTTAATAATTAGCCCAGAAAAATCAGTATGCTACTGTTCTCATCACAGTGAGATTCTATAAAGAAAACCTGTTGTGATTTTTGATATTCCAAAATGGATAGAAGGCAACACAGTAGCTGTCTTAACTGTGCAACCAGTTTATTTGCTTAGAACTGAGCAAATCCTGTTGAAATTTGTAGAGGCATATTGCTTTGCACATTTGAAAAGTTAGTACTGCCTGGGATTATTTTACTGATGAATGTTCAATGAATGCTCTTGTTGCTGCTAAAGTACTTTGCTAGATAGTTCAGAGCAATCTTTTCTTTCTTTCACCCAGGGAGAAGCTCCCACACACTAGCATTTGGAACATCATTAAGTGTCCTGTTTTGAAGAAGGAGCTGAATTCAGTATTTAAGTGAAGCAAGCTCACTGTTTATAGAGAACATTTTCTATCCCATCTAAACTGTATATCACTTTATGAACAATAGCAGATGGATATTGGGTATTACCACTACCATTTTTGGACAGCAATTAAGCTTCTTTACAAAGCTTAGCTATGTAGCATCCAATAGATTCTGTACTTCTTTAATTTGCCCTAAGCCATAGTAGCTGCTTTTTCATAGATTAGAACTGAGGTTGGATTAGGTAAAATCATTA
This sequence comes from Gekko japonicus, assembly GCF_001447785.1. Taxonomy (NCBI): domain Eukaryota; kingdom Metazoa; phylum Chordata; class Lepidosauria; order Squamata; family Gekkonidae; genus Gekko; species Gekko japonicus. Next base: position 212,004 of record NW_015164211.1, read on the forward strand.
TTAATAGGTTGTAAAATAGCACCAGCAGCGGTTTTAGCAGCTTTTGTTTGGGCCTTTTCTGATTCTGCATTTCTAAAGCAGATGAGATATTTTGCTTGTACATCTCAATGCAGCTTTTCTTATTCAACCATCTATAAATAGTTGCGCTACTAATGGTGTAAATGCAGACCTCATGTATGTGATTATGTGGCACGATATTATTTAAGTCCTAAGCATTAGGACACTGATTATCAAGACTGACTGTGTAAGTAATCTAATTTACATTTCCATCATTAAAAATATGATTTAGCAAAGGCCAGAGCAATCAGAAAAATGGAACAAGATTATACACCATGAGAAATCCAGCTGACCAGCATAAATAATTAGCAGCCATTTGAGTCATCACTTCTATAATCTGAAGAGTTAGTTTTAACAATGTGGCATCTAATTTTAACTACATCCATTCCCCAAAAGGCCAACCTAGAAATGAATTTGCATAATGAAAGTAACTTACTGGATATACTTCAAAACTGGTTCTGTTATGAAAACTGCACATTTTACCCTACAATACAGAAAGCACTCCAAAAAGCAGTGGGGTAAATATTCAATCATAGGGTTCAGAGAAACACAAAAAGGCAGGCTGCACAATTTGTTACCCACAAAATGGCACATAACCCATCAGCCATGCATGGTGGCCTGTCAAGTGCTTGATATTTAATATACATACCTTTTTTTTGTTGCAGTTTCATACAGCAATACCAGAGAAGCTGCATTCAGTTTGGCAAATTCCAAATTGTGCCATCCAAGCATATGTTGGAGGCATGTTTGGTTAATTGACAATATAAGTGGCTTGGAAAATTGAATTTTCTATAATTCTAATATGTAATAAATATTCCCTATGAAGTTCATGCTATTTGACTTCATATTCTCCGTCTTCATAGCTTATGGGTAAATTATGAAGTCATATTTTAGAGGGGGGACAATCAACTTTGGAGTCACAAGGATGATTCTGGCAACTTTAAAATGTCAGCTGTTTTTTATTATTTAAAAATATATTTCTGTCCCCCATTGCAGTACAATATTCTAAACACTCATAGTGCTAGGAAAAAAGACCATCCAATTGTAAGATGGTTTTTGGAGAATGATTCATGATTTTAATCATGGGAACCAGAAATCTTAAGAATGACTTGCTTCCTCAGCTGGTAAATAGCATGTGTTGTTAGTATGGGGTTTTCATGCCTTTCAACATCTTTCAAATTACTTCCTTCCACTGAAATGCACTTCATCCTAATCCTAACCACTCTCGTGATACCAATAGTTGGAAGCAAACCTTTCTAACCATGCCTGAAAATGTACAGTAACTCAGCACTGTGTAATGACATTATACTGTGGCTCGGCAAGAAGTTTAATTACTTGATGAGAATGCAACACTGCAGAAGCTATCCATTCTCTAAACTGCCATAAACTACAGAGATGTCTAAAATTATTGCTCTATACATAATATTGGCTAAGTTAGAACATGCCATACCCCCAAAAAAGTCAATTTCCATGACAATTTTAAATTTTATTTCATTCAGTTTATGTCCTGCCCTACCCCGCAAGCGGGCTCAGGTAAATTACTTTCCTTTTGCTTTTAGTAAATTACTTTCCTGCTAAGACATCTCAGACTTTCTGCAGTGAATAATGCTATCCTCAAAATGGCACTCAGTCCACTTCCCCTCCATCAGATTATGCCAGTCTTTCCACAGCAACAGAAATACTAATATGCCTGGCCTAGCCCTCCCAGTGCCAGCCAGTGTAATTCTCCTCATTCAGGAGGCTGCCTGTCCTCTATCTTTACTGAAACTCACTAATGGCACCATCTATCCAAATAAGAATGAAATATTCTCATGACACATTTAAAGTGCAATTAATCTGAGATAATGCTTTGGAAACACAATTTTGTTGTAGTGTCCTAGTCTGTAGCAATGCAGCCATTGCTTGGAAAGCTGGAGCCAGCATTAGGGAGTGTTCATTTCTTCAAATGAATGAATTCTAGTCTCCCCTTGTTTGTTTTCTTTAAACTCCTTTGCATTTTTCCTGTAGAACTCTTGTTTCTGTTCAAAGTCATCCCAGCCTTGCCAAGAAGCAGGCCATTCTTTGTTGTGCCAGCAAGCCCTGTGAAGTGTTCATTTGTCTGATCTCACCAGTGAGTTCTGTTCTCATAGACATGTTTCTCATAGTATACAGCCATATATTAAAGAGTCTCCTTATATTTTCGTGGTCTTTTTACATCGAGTTATTCTCCCATCATTTATACATCCTTGACCATCTTTTTTGAAATAGATCATCATTTTCCCCCTGAATTAACATTGTCAGTTTATCTATTTCAGCAGTTTCTAGCAGTTTCAAAGCTATTTCTTGTTTAGAAGGTAATCTTTCATTTTTCCAGCATCGAGCAATTAGTATTCTTGAGGAGGTTAAGATATAAGTTAACATGTATCTATCTTCTAGCTGATAACAATCTGGAATAATGTTTAATAAATATATTTCTGGTAATAAACCAAGATTAACATTTAGAATTTCTAATATCATCTTTTTTACCATTCTCCAAATTTTTTGTATTTTTTCACATTTCCACCACATATGGAAAAAGGATCCTATATTATTTTTACACTTCCAACATTTTTTGAACTCGTCCCTGTACATTTAGCGATCTTATCCAGAGTCCAATACCACTATGAATCATTTTATATATTTTTTCTTTAAATGATGTTGATTTGAGGAATCTCATTGATTTCCATATTTTCGCCCATTCATCAATATCTATACTATAGCCCATATCTTGCATCCACTTTACCATAGCCGGTTTCACTACCTCATCCTGCATATAGATATTGATTCCAGCAGGCATCTATATATCCTTTTAAATTTCTGGCTGGATGAGAGCCAAATTTTATCTAGTTCATTCTTAGATATATAGAAGCCTAGGATTTTATCTTTGTTATATACAGATTTTAATTGCGTAATTTCCCACCAAGTCAAGAGTATGTTTAATGATTGTAATTTATTTAGGCTCTTTAGTTTACTGTTTTTAACCAGTAGTATGTCATAGGAGTCCTGCTTATTTTCAGTTAGTAAGGTTGGTTTAATAAATGCTTCAAGTAGGGAAACCCATCTAGGAGTTTTCATGTAATAATTTTCCTTTAGATTTTGCCAACATTTTATCAATGCACTTCTTATAATATGCTGATGGAAAATAGAGTGATTTTTTCCTTGTTGTACCATAAATAAGTGTGCCAACCCGGGACTTCCGGTTGACGGAACAGCGATGGCGGACGCTCTCCTCACAACGGAGGGGGGCAAATCGCACACCAGCGGCCTGGTGGGGTGCCACCTCAAGCGATAGGCTCCAGGCCAGGGGGCTTGCTGGTACTCATCTACAAGGTTGCACCGATTTCCACCAATTCCCCTCAGGATTTGGAAGAGCCCCTTAAAAAGGTGGTGCCGAACCAAAGCCCTGATGATGATACAATATACAAGCAAATATTATCATCTATAAGAAAATAAATGTTTCTTGCACTTTACAATCAGCTTATGATTTAGAATAAAATGAAGTAGTTTGAAAAGCGATTCCACCCCCTCCCCCGCGATTGGAAACAGAGATTGCAACTACAGAGATTGTAACTACAAAACTGAGTTTTCCCAGTTTTGAGGGAGCGGTGAAACTTTAAACAAAATGGGAAAGATGGCGGCCCAGCAGAGAAAGCTTAAGACGAAGCTGGGCAGTCAGAGTCTGAGACCGGAAGAGGGAGCAGATGTCCTCAAACTCCTGGCGGATATGCTC
>NW_015164211.1:215846-222518 GCF_001447785.1 Gekko japonicus
ATTAACCAGCAATTGACTGTGATGAACAAAAGTTTTGCTGTGCAGCAGCTCCAGCTGAACAAAACAGAGAAAAAAGTGGAGCAGGTAAACGAGAAAATTAAGGAGATAGACACCACAAGCAAGAAGTTGAAGAAAAGGAAGGGAGAGGTGGAAACGAAGCAAAATTGCCAGGAGAACCGAGTTTTACAGCTACAGATGGGAAAAGCTAACATGGTTCTCAGGTTTCAGGGGGTTCCTGAAACAGATCGAGAAGATTTGAAGAAGGTGCTCAGTGAACTTATCGCTCCAGTAGTAGGCTTAACAGTGGAGGAACTTGTAAACAAAATGGAAGTAGCCTATAAGCCATACTCCAACTACATTAAAAAAAATAGTCTACCTGGAGAAATAGTGGTCAAGTTTGTAAGAAGACAAACTAGGGACACCATTTTAAAAGCAACCTCAGCAACTCCACTGAAAATGGGAAATGTAATCATCAAAACGTTAAAGGGTATTCCATTTGAAATCAGACAAAAAAGAGAAAACTACACGGATTTAATTTCTATTCTTCAAACAAATGGGATATCGTACAGATGGGCAGTTCCGGAAGGTGTCATCTTTAAAATTAACGATAGAAGACTTTTAAAGCTAAAGAATTTTTGAGACGACAGCTGGGGGAAGAGGAAGAGTCTAAAGAGGAAGAAACGAAGTCTAGTGACTCTGTTACCTCGGGAACGGAAGAGGACTCTGCAGGACCTGCCAGAGTGGTATACAATTTCAGAGACAGAAAGCCGAAGTAAAGGCAGAAGGACTTGGAAAATGGCCTTTTAAAGCGAAGAATAAAAACATGATCAGAGATTTCTCTCATAACAACTAACAAAATAACATATAAATAGCGAACTGTTATAAGCAAGAACTCTACAAATATATTGTGACATTAACTCTAATAGTACTAACATATTAACTAACAGTGAAAACATCTCCTTCTCTTGGAGTTTTAGATTAGTGTGGTTTGCTTTCCTTTCTCCTTAGATGTAGTCCCTTCCCTATTATTTCTTTGTAGTTTTTTGTAACTACAAAAGAAAGAGGTGGGCTTGCTTTACCGAATTGGGACTTGTACTACCAAGCAGCAGCAGCAGTGTGGATTAAAGACTAGATAACGCTAGAAGATACGAGAACCCTAAGCTTGGAGGATCATGACCTTAGCATGGGTTGGCACACTTATTGTTATTTTTTTTAATCCCTGGAGGGATTTTTTTTTTTTGCAAAACTTGGAAACCTCGCCAAACGACTTTGCAATTCAGATAAGTCTCTCAAAACACTTTCGGTTTACTTCCTCCCCTCTCCCCCCTCTTGTCCGTTAACCGCTCATTCGCAAAAGAGGCGTCCCTCTTTGCAATCTCTGTTTCCAATCGCAGGGGGGGATCGCTTTTCAAACTACTCCGTTTTCTTTAGAACTCACGTTCATTGTCGGCCAGTTTATCTGACCACGCTCGGTTTTATGCCGTTCCGCTCGATCTCCGGCACTTGTCCCAGTCAGTCCAGCTTGTGCCCGAAGGCCACTCTGTGACTGGACCATTGGGGCGGAGGGGAGCTGTTATGTTTTCACTGTATTGAATGCAATGTTAAGCTTGAGTGTCAGCCAGGATTCTAAGCTGGAACAATCCTATGGGCTAAAGGTAAAATGTAACCAATCAAAGCTGGAGAACTGTGCTGGAGGGAACAGACCTGATTGGACTTTATTGTAAGAATACTATTGGTCCTTAACTATTCCTGGGCGTGGCTACATCAGCCCGGGATTGTTTAAAAGGGAGCTATGCTCCACTGTTTGTTGTTGTGTGTTCTTCTGAGGTTCTTGTTGTTAAATAAAGCTGAAATCACTTCTTACTTTGGTGTTGAGTCAATACTTGACAGGAGCCTCAATTCTCCAGCATTACGCCATCGAAGAGGCTACCCCTCAAAAGCCCCCTGGCCTGGAGCCTATTGCAAAGGCTCCACAGAGGTGTCACTTGAGGTGGCACCCCTCCAGGCCGCTGGTGTGCGATTTGCCCTCCTCCGTTGTGAGGAGAGCGTCCGCCATCACTGTTCTGTCGACCGGAAGTCCCAATAGTACATCTTTAAATGTAAGCTACCGTGAGCCCGTTCATGGGGAGGGCAGGATAGAAACTCAATAAATAAATAGTCCAACATTCTGTCTCACAAAGTGGCCGACCAGTTCCTCTGGATGGCCAACAACAGTACTGGCAATCAATTAGGGGATTGATATAAGTAGTAGGATTGGTTGAGTGAATCTGGATTAGCAGCAGTGGATGCTGTAGCTGCTGTGGGTGTTTATATTAAGTGCTCGATCATTAGCTCCTCCAGTGGATGTTGTGAAGATCACGGATTGTGATGATGTCTGGGTGCGGGGAGGGGAAAGTATAGTGGTGGGACCAGGCAGGGAGTCAAGGAAAGGGGGCTGAGAAATGTGATAGCTCGGCCACCTTCCAGCCTGTGTCCCATCCCGAGGGATATTGGCAGTGGGGCTAGGACCATTAACTCCCCTCCAACATTGGTGTTGTGTAATGCCAGGTCTATGAATAATAAAACCATGGTCCTAAGGGACTTCATGCAAGAGCAGAATGTAGACCTGGCATGTGGGACGGGGAGACTGTAGCTCTTTCCCAACTTGCCCACCCCTCGGTTTTTGGTCCTTCACCAATCATGGACTAGGAGGCGGGGGGAGGAGTGGCTCTATTCATCTGGGAGGCTTACTCCTTCAGGGTGCTCCCACCGCCAAAGATCATGGGCATTGAGTGTGCCAGCTTGGTGTGAGGCCAAAGATCACGGGCATTGAGTGTGCCACTTGGTGTGGGAAGCCAGGGAGAGTTTGGTGATTTGGCTGGTGTACCAACCGCCTAACGCACCAGCCAATAGCCTGTCGTCCCTGATGGAGGCAGTATCAGGCTGGGCATTGGAACACCCTAGACTGATAGTCCTGGGTGACTTCAATGTCCATGCTGATGAGGCAGACTCTACTCAGACAATGGACTTAGTGTCGTCCATGGCAGCTCTAGGACTCTCCCAATATGTAACGACCCCCACTCATCGAGCTGGGCACACGCTCGATTTGATTTTTGCAGCGGGGGTAACAGTTGACCAAATTACTGCTTTGGCAGTCCCATGGTTGGACCACCATGCCTGTATGTTTCACCCCAACCCTGTTTAGATGGCAAGCGTATTTTAGCTCGCCCGCAGAGCCAGATGGACTCAGTGCAGCTCCAGAGGGTTCTGCAGGATCTGATGCCCCCTGCCAGCTCATTAGATGAGCTTGTAGGGGACTGGCACAGCTGACTCTCCGCAGCCATCGACGAGATTGCTTCCCGGCGCCCTCTGTGCTCTTGCTCTAGGCTTGCTCCCTGGTTTACCCAGGAGTTGCGGCTTATGAAGCGAGAATTCAGATGACTAGAGAGACGGTGGCATCGCGCTTGAGACGAAGCTACAAGAGCATCCTATAGGACATTTATGAGATCTGTGAGATGGCAGTCAAAGCCACGAAGAGGGAATTTTTGCGGCTACGATTGCATCCACGAGCTCACGCCCAGCCCAGTTATTTAGAACAATTCGGTCTATAACTGTTCTGCCACAGGGCAGACCAAATGCTAGGGAATTAGACATAGGCTGCGAGGCATTTGCAAGCTATTTTGTGGATAAAGTTTTGTTGCTCTGCCACGACCTCCCCGCTACACTTGAAACAGTGAGTGAACTCGAGGCTCCATGCACGTCTTCGATTTCAGTCGTGGATCATTTCAGCCCGCTCAGCCTAGAGGAAGTTGACAGATTGCTCCTGAATGTACATCCAACCACGTGCAGCCTTGATCCGTGCCCTTCCTGGCTTATTAAAGTGGTCCGTGCCTTGATCCGTGCCCTTCCTGGCTTATTAAAGCTGGACACAAGGGGTTTCAAGGTGCCCTAAGGGAAATTATCTACAAGTCCCTCTCAGAGGGGCTGTTCCCGGGGGCACTCAAGGAAGTGATGGTCAGCTTTATTTATTACTTTCTTTTTCCCTGCCCTCCCCACCAAGGTGGGCTCAGGGTGGCTTCCACAAAACTGATGAACAATATACATTTTACAAATGATAAAATACAATAAGTCATTTAAAACACAGACAAATCAATTTAAAACACAACTTCAATGGCAATAGAAATAAAGTGCCGTTTAAGGACACTTTCAACGGTGCCACCACACTAGGTCATGCTGGGTCTGAGTTCACACAGGGCGCTGCTGGTAAGACACTACTCCTAACAGAACACCTGCCTAAAAAGCTCTGTTTTCACAGCCCTGCAGAACTGTAAAAGGTCCCACAGGGCCCTGATCCCTATTTTAAAAAACCATCCTTGGACCTGGCCGAATTGGCTAACTATCAGCTGGTTTCTAACTTGCCCTATTTGAGAGGGTGGTGGCATTGAGAGGGCGGTGACATTACAGTTGCAGGGCTTCATGGATGACACTTCCATGCTAGATCCTTTCCAGTCTAGCTTTTGCCCGAGACATGGGACAGAGGCCACTGGTCGCCCTCGCAGATGACCTCTGGAGGCATCTGGATCAGGGCAGATCTGCGGTACTGTTGTTGTTAGTCCTGTCAGCAACGTTCAACACGGTCGACCATCAGTTACTGACCCACCGCCTTGCCAACATGGGAATTCAGGGGCTTGCCTTGCAATGGCTTGCTTCCTATCTCTTTTTTTATTATTATTTTCTAAAACACTACAAGAAAAATAAGGACGGGGAACTATAAACTACAGAAGATAGTAAAGAAAAACCACTAAAAACCCAAGAGGTGGTGGTCATACAATGGTTACGATACAAAGCTTATAATAAAAATAAAAATATTGGTTACATTAAAGGTGATAATTAAATTCGCTTATATGTTTCAAATCCAGAACTTCTGACTTCTTAAAAAAACAATCTAAAAGAACTCTTATATGTTATCAACAAAGAACAAAAACAGACTTCAGAAAAAATTAGCATCCCATTTTTTATCTTTTCTTTCCCTCAACCGATATCCTTGCTTTGGGGCTGCTGCCCCGAGTTCCAGCCCTCTCCAGTAGGAGATTCTTCATCACTTCCCTTGTGACTCTCCTCATCTTCTTCCTCTGATGATCCAAGTTGCTGCTGCAAGAATGCGCTCGCTTTCATAACAGAGTCAATTTTTTCCCTTTTGTATTTAATAAATAGCATGCCTTCAGGTATGATCCATTTGTAGGGGATGTTATTCTTTTGTAAAAACAAAGCCAACTCTCTTTTTTTCCCTCTTCTTTCTTATTTCAAAGGGAATGTCTTTCAAAACTCTTGTCGTCAATTTTAAGGGTACCATTTGTTGCCTTTAAGATCTGGTCTCTCACTTGTCTTCTGGAGAATCTAAACACCACCTTGCCGGGCAGATTATTTTTCTTTATAAATTCTGAATATGATCTATAGATCACATCCATTTCGCTTTGAAGAACATCTGCTTTTAAATCTGCAACCGGACCCAGAAAATCTGCCTTAGATTTTGGTCTCGGGAACTCCTTGAAATCTCAGAATAAATCTTGCTTTTTCTATTTCCAGCTGTAGAAGCTGAGCCTCGTCTGAGTTTCTCTTCTTTTCCATCTCCTGCATTTGTTTTTTAAGTTTTTTAGTGTTGCCATCCATTTCTTTAAGGTTCTCAGCTGTTTGCTCTTTTTTTTTAATGTTCTCACTTAACTTCACTGCACAGCAACATCAACTATCGTTGAGGGTCTTCATTTGCTCCAGCAGGGGTCGCAAAGCATCTGTTAGCATCTTAGAGAAGTCTATGGTTACATCCGGTCACGTGACCGCACTCGCTGGGCTGGCACTTCCTGAAGAAGGCTTAAGTTTTGGATGCTTATCTTTCTCCATCTTTTTCAGCGACATCTTTGAGGATGTTTACATCCAAGTAAAGTTGCCAAAAGTCTCTCAAGTCTGCAAAACGCCTAAAAGTCTCTTGTAAGTTCTTTAATATCATCTCTTTCACTTTTAGTTCTGCCCCCCTTCTATTTTAAGTCCATTTTTATTTCAGGGGGGGTTCCCGCCCCCCTCTTGCTTGCTTTAAGGGGAACTTTTGACCGGTTCTCTGGTGTTTGCGTCAACCATACTCATTTTTATTGTAGATCAAATTTGTCTTTAAAACGCTCGACCTCCACACACTTGTCCCGGTGTGATTCTCTGAGTCCAGTACTGGAACACAGCAGCAAGACAGCTTGCTTCCTTTCTCCAAGGTCGGGGACAAAAGGTAGCACTAGGGGAACAGCAGTCCAAGAGGCACCCACTAGAGTGTGGAGTGCCTCAAGGGGCAGTGCTTTCCTCAATGCTATTTAACATCTATATGCGCCCCCTTGCCCAGATTGTCCAGAGGCATGGGCTGGGGTGCCTCCAGTACGCTAATGACACCCAGCTCTATCTGATGTTGGGCAGCCGGTCCGACTCCAAACCGGAAGAGCTAGACCGGGCACTACAAGCTGTGGCTGGTTGGCTCAGAATGAGCCAGCTGAAATTTAATCCAGCGAAGACGGAGGTCCTGTGCTTGAGTCGGAGTGAACATAAGAACATAAGAGATGCCAATGTTGGATCAGGCCAAAGGCCCATCCAGCCCAACACTCTGTATCACACAGTGGCCAGAAATACCAGTGCCATCAGGAGGTCCACCAGTGGGGC
>NW_015164211.1:223361-234584 GCF_001447785.1 Gekko japonicus
AGTAACTGGTGATCTTCGAGTGGTCATCTGTGCATTCACACCACCCGCCCTCCTTCCCCTCTGCTGTCAGCTCCTGATTTTTTGATAGGTGTTGATTGGCGGCGGTGCTTTGAAGGAACTGGCGGGATCTCCACGCCCGTCCCTCTGGGCATGCGCGCTGGGTTTCCTGCGCATGCTCAGTGGGACTCGCGCGAAAATCCTTTGAAACATAGCTTGCTACAGCACCGGTCGGGTCAGCGCCGGCGCACTAAACCCATTGGTGTGAATGCACAGATGACCACTCGAAGATCACCAGTTACTAGTAAGCAACCTGTTTTTCTGTGTAGTAAAAGAGTTAAGCAGTTTGTTCGTTTTAAGGTCTGAGAGAGAGAAGTCTTGTGTGTGTTATGAAAAGTTGAAACATAAAGAAACAGTAACCATATATGGCCTAAGGAAAATATTGTTACAAAGGGACATGCCCAGATCCCTGTCAGTGGGAGAGAAAAGTGTAGGAAAAATCAATAAATCTACTTTTATTTAAGATACCAGTACTACAGAAATTCTTCCCAGGAAACACATAGTTCCTCGAAAGCCTAAAATCTCGATCCACCTACCCTGTGATAGGAATATTATAGGAAAAGGTTTGGAAAGCCTTCTAAATCTTCCTGGTGGCAGCCGGATATATAGAGTAAAACAAAACTGAAAGAACATTTTAAAGTAAACCCAGACCTCCCCAGTGAAGGGGTCGTCACATGCACTATTATGCATTATTATGCATTGTTACTGTGAGCTGCCCTGAGCCTGCATTGCGAGGAGGGTGGGATGCAAATCTAATAGATAAAATAAATAAATAAAATAAACAGGTAATAGAGGTCAAGGCTTTCCCCTGATGTTGCTTCCCAGCTCTGAGATTCAGAGGATTAACACCTCTGAATGTGGAGGTTCCCCTCAGTCACCATGGCTAGTAGCCATTGAAAGACTTATCCCACTGTATATATCTAATCCCCTTTTAAAGCAGTTTATTCCTATGGCAGCAAATTCCACATTTTAATCACTCTCTATGTAAAGTAATATTTCCTTTTGTCCATCCTGAACCTACTGTCCATCAGCTTCATTGGAGAGGGAGAAAATTTTCTCTTTGTTCTCTCCACCCTGTGCATAATTCTGTAAACCTCTATGATGCTGTACAGGATTAACCCGGCCAGGCCAGGCCAGGAATGGGAGGGAACCCTATACTTTTACAGTACATTAAACAACAACCCAAGAGGTAGTCTATACCCTCTCTGGTTTTCAGAACCATATGCCACCAGAACCTCTACATTAGTTCCCCCCAACCTGAGATTAGAGGTTCAAACTCTCAGTTGGTATCTGGAATTTAACACATTAGCAACTCATTCCCAGAGATGCACACTTTTTACTCTCCAATAGTAGTGTATATGGTGAGCGTTTAGGCCACAAGATTTAGCCTTGGAATTCAGGTACAACATCAAAGACAATTTTAACAATCAGAGGAATCTTTATTTAGTACAGAGCTTAACACAGACTACCAGAGTTATCAAAATAACAAGCCTAAGGCGATTTGCCTTAACTACACAGTAAAAGATACATATTTACCAAGTTCAGGAATATCCAAACAGTCCAAGGGATTTTGAAGGAAAAATCCATCTTTGCTCAACCGTGTGGTCCAATTCACAAAACAGTTCTTTGTCTCTCATGCGATGGCATTTCTAGGTGCCATAAAACAAGCAGAGAGAGCAAGAGCAGAGAGCAAGCTAAGAGAGGGCTCATTCCTATAGGGATTGAACAATTATACCCCAATTCCAGTCACAAATTAGATGCGGCTATTAGCCAATTGCGAGTGGGCATGGGTGTGCCCAATTGTTGGTTGTCATGGCTACGTGTGGGGATAGGCTAGAAGTGTGGGAACTCCTCCTGCAGTCAGGTGACCCAACTTCCAGCTTCTCCATGATGTACGTGACATGGCCCATGTAGCCTTAAAGCAGGCGCCTTGAAGTCTAGCTCTTCCACTTAGAGGTGTGAAAGAATGTGTGGTTATATGGCATGGTTATAAAGTTTCTCTGGCCAAATGATCGGCCATTTGGTTTGCGAGAGGAAATAAGACACAGCATGTTATCAGAATGTAATCACAGGAGAAGGCATGGATTTTCAGAAATCAATATTTCTATACAGATGCCCCCCTTAGTAATCTATTTTCTAAACTGAAAAGTCCCAGACTCTTTAGCCTTTCCTCAAAGGGAAGGTGCGCCAACCCCCTAATCATCTTAGTTGCCCTCTTCTGTACTTTTTCCAGATTTGTTGCATTGACCTGTGGTAATGTTGCATTTGCCTGTGGTAAAATAAATTATCATTTCCTGATAAGGCACCAGAATGGTTTGAGGTTTCCTGTGGACCTCTTGAAACAGAAAGATTCTCTCCGTCTGGTTTCAGTTCATTGGAAGAAAGGAGAAGTTCATAAATTATGGCTCTCTACCAAAATCTTGCTATGTCTTGTTTTGAGCCACATTTTCAGATTCAGACACAGCACAATCTATCCAAAGTTGAATCATGTCCTATTGATTTTCAGTGGGAAACTCTCAAGACATAGTTTAAATCTCTCATTGGAATCAATAGGATGGAAAGATATTTAACTTTGGCAGGATTCTACCCTTTAGGTATTGAAATCTTATTTGTTATTCACCTTGGGTGTGATATTATTTGGAACTTTTCCTGAAAGTCATGTAGATGTCTTCTTTGCAATATGGCATATGCCTATGTGTATAATAATGTCTTCTTCATATTGACTATCAGTTGACAATAAGAATTTGTTTGTAAATGAGATCAGTTTAACTATGGTGCATTTTAAAATTGAAGATAAACAGCAATTACATAGTGCTTTTGGTAAAAGTAGTTTTTTCGGTATCCATCAGATGGCACTGTAGCATTACTTTACCAACAATGAAGCAAAGACGTTTTAATCAAGAACCTAAAATGTAAGTAGGAAAACAAATACAGAGCCAATAGCTAAGAACAACTGTAAACTAATTATACATAAAAATACATGTATTTATTATAGAGACATTTAAAAACATTTTTAAAAATTGCCAAGAGTTGGTGCAGAATCACCCCTGCCTTCCCACTCTGATCTGGCAGTCTGTCAGCCACCTGCCCCTGTTTTCCCAAGGTCACCAGCATCCTTGGAATGTCGGATAAGGAGGCTCAGAAAAGACTTACAGACTAGACATTGGGAGTGCACACCTCACTGCTCAGCACCAGTTGCCTGCCAACAGTGGAAATGAGTCTTCGCAGAATAGTCACTGAGAAGCTGGCTGCATACATGCCATCTTGGCCAGTGGCCATAAAGACTCATGAGAGAAGCTCATGGGCGTGTTCACTAACCATGTAGCTGGAGTGATTTTGGTAACCCAACTCCTGAACTGTTTTGGCATTACACATCTGAAAATTCCTCCAGCCTTGTTTCTACTGACACTTTAACCTGACACTGGAAGCCTGCCCTCAAAACAGTGGGGCATGATGGAATCTTGGGGAAACCTGTAGGCCATGGGGCAGAGCAGCAGTCCCCCAGCACCACTGTCATGGCTCCTGCTGACTGCGAGCAAGCAGCTCCCATTGAGTGCGAACAAGCGGCCCCAGCAGAGGATCTAAGTGCTGCTGTGGATGAGCTCTCAATACCAGAAACTCTCGCACCTGATGGGGCTGAGATTCCAGAGGCTACCGCGGTGGCAGCTGAGGCAGAAGCACGCCCGGACAGTTCTCCTCCTGATTCACCCCCACCCGTATCCCGCTTAAGGGAACAGTGCCACAGGGCAGTAAACAACATAATGATAAAATATTGATAAATAATAAAACAGTTTAAATAGTAATATATAAATGAAAACATTCTCAGACAGTGTTTAACACATCAGATTCTAATTATATCCCTGCCCCACAGGAAGATGGAAAAGAGGCAGGAAGAAACAAAGAGGGAGGAGTTGGGTGCACCACTGCCCACTTCAAGGCAGGAGAAACCACCCCATTTCTCAGAAAGGCATTTACTGTCTCCCAGACCCAGTCTGCCAGTCCGCCTGGCAGATTTAAGCAGCCAGGAGGGCAAGGGACGTACAAACAGGTGGTAGCTCTTAAACTTCCCAGAATCCTGTCCACATCCTCAGACTGCACAAGGTGAAAGTTATCCCATACTATTGAACAAATCAACACCCTGGGACCATCCAATCCTGTTGCTGCTAATGTAGAGTCCAAGTCAGAATGGATGGATTTTATTCACAAATCACTTAGCAAAATGATCACAGTAGTCTGCAGAGCAGTCAACCTCCTCCTGCTGGCCAAACCCCAACAGGCCCATGCCCACCCAGAACTGTTCTGCTGGTCTACGGTATGTAGATATAATAGTGATCGGGAAAGATGGCTTCTTTGCTGCCATCACTGCCACAGAATAGGCTTGCAAATGAGCTCCAGTCTTTGGCAGAGTCCAGGTGGACTCCCAAACTCCCCTGTCATCTCCCCTGTCTTTTCATCATCCTAACTCTCAGTAAACTAAAGAGCTGCCTAGGTTCTTTGACCTGAGAGACATGCCTAGGTGCAATCATATTAATTGACCTGGTCATTTCTCCATTCCAGAGGTCAACCAGGGCATTGACAGGAGCACCAACTGTATCAGCAGGAAAATCCCCTAATCCTGTCTGAAAACCTTTTGGCTCCATCAAGCTAGGGTGGCAGATCATCTTAATCCCACACTCCTGTGGAGTCTTGGTACCTCTGTGAGTCTAAACTCCAACAAGTAGTGATCTATTCATCACAGTCCATCTTCAGTCCTCCCACCTTCAGATCACTTTTGTCATGGCCAAAACAAGACACCAAATCAAAAGTGTGACCTACAGAGTGAGGGTCCAGTTATTATTTGAGACAGGCCCATGGCTGTCATGGAGACCATAAGGTCTTAGCTGCTCCTGATAAGGTAGCCTCAGCATGAATGTTGAAGTCCTTGAAGGTAACCAGCCTAGGAGTCTTCAACACCGTGTCCAAGACCACCTCTATAAGCTCAGACCGGGAGACAGCTGCACAGCGGGGTGGGCAGTATTCGAATAAGATATGATGAAAATTTAGTAGTAAAATTTTCCTTCTAAGGTCTCCTCCTCCTTCAGCTATTGGAGATGCAAATTTCAAACTCAGAACAAGCAGTTTAAGGAATGGAGAAAATCAGGCTGGCCAAAATATGATCAACTTGTGATCAATAATGTATAGCCTTGATTTGAGATTCTATCAGGAAAAGAAGAAGATATAAAACAACAGTATGCCAGTATGTGGAGATGGTTTTTAAAATGCTCAAATAAGGAAGGGAAAATATTAAGAAATTTTATACATTCTGAAAAATTGTTGGGTACAGGAAACCCCCCACCTCCGCTCATCTCTTGCCCTGAAAACCACAGGAGGTGGAACTTCATGGGGTTGCCATGGGTTGGCTGCAACTTCACGGCACACTTGACTTTGACTTTGCAGAAAAGAAGTTACTATCTAGTTAATTACTACCTCTGTATAGAAAGCAAGGGGAAATACTTATGGGGAAAAGGTTGAAAGATGTAGAGCATGTATTCATCTGGAATTTTCTATTTTAAAAAAGATTCTACATTTTGTATTACCATCCATGAAAACATTATGAAAATAGCCAATCAATGGAACTTACCTTGTAGTAAACTAGTAGAAATCTATTAAAACTGGATGGAGATTGTTGACATTGTGGGACCAAGAACACAAGTAATTATGGCTGGTATAAGACAAAAAAGTTTTTTTGCACACCAGAAATATATTTTCTTAACACTATAGTAAGGATTCCAAGTGGTTTACAAGACTTTGTTTTCAGTGCAGTAATATTGGCTTGTTTAGTCTTTGCACACCACTGGAAGAAAAGTTCTGCTCCAAGCAAGAGAGAGTGGTTAGAGCATTTTAAAGATTTATTCAATACTAGCCTGCTACCCGTGCTTCACGATGGTATTTAAGTTCCGTAAATCCCGTTATAATACTGATGATGTGAAATATGAAATGTGACATTTGTTGTAGGAATTCTAACAGAGAAGATTGTAGTGTAAGAAATTAAGTGAGACATACGTACTTTTATTTTTCTCTACTGAAGGACCGCTCTCTAGACCACATTGGTGGTTCTGCCCTCAGGTGCTAGGATCACCAGGCTGCTTGATGAGCTCACTTTGGAGCAGGCCACATAGAACTGTTCATTTAAGAAGCAGTCATCTGTTAAGTCTGCTACCTTCCACGAAAGTGATGGCCTCTCTACTTGTATTCCTGGATTGTTTTGCTCATATGGAGACTGCGTTGTTCTGAGCACCTCAGGGTGATCTTGCTGGT
Organism: Gekko japonicus; assembly: GCF_001447785.1. Lineage (NCBI taxonomy): Eukaryota > Metazoa > Chordata > Lepidosauria > Squamata > Gekkonidae > Gekko > Gekko japonicus. The sequence continues at coordinate 229,716 of NW_015164211.1, forward strand.
ACTTGGCCTGCGCATCTCAGTACACTGCAGGAGTTCTATGTGCAAATGTCTTTGCCGCATTCCTAAGTTGCCTTCTCCTTGTAGCGTTGGTGTATCTGACGCGACGTTTGCCAGGAGCTTTCTTAGGGGCAGTAAGAGGTGTGAGTGGGAGTTGGTGTGAGGGTGATGTAGTGGACATAAGGGAAGCACGCATCATGAGGGAGGCACGCATCAAAATGGCTCCTAGAAATGTCCTTTACTATCTCCCCATAAACATTCATACCCTGGCCTTACTTCTACACCTGACAGACCTGTCTGGTGTTGGAGGGGACTGTATTTAAAGGCATCGGGGAGGCTGGGCCAGCAGCAGTGCTAAGGCAATCCTGCTGAGCAAACCTCCCCAGTGGCTGTAAGCATCCCACCTCCTTTCCTACACCTGATAGGCAGCTGCCTGTCCAGTGTAGGATGGGGAGGGGGAAGGAGTATTAGAAGCCACTGTGGAGGCAGGGCTGGATGGATCACTAAGGCATTACTGCTGGGGCAGGCTCCCTCGTGGCTTTAAGCACCCTGCAACCACTGCAGTGGGAGGTGAGGGGAGTGTGTTGGAAGTCATCCCACCTCCTCTCCAGTGTGGGAGGGGGGAGGAGTATTAGAAGCCACTGTGGAGGTGGGGCTGCACCTGACAGACAACCGCCTGTTAGGTGTAGGAGCTGGGAGGAGTGTGTTGGAAGCCATCAGGGAGGCTGGGCCAGCAGCTTTGTTTCACCTCACAGGTGGTTCTTGGCCACTCCTGATTTCCTCAACTGTCATTAGCTGCCTGCAGACTCCTGTAACTGTTGGGGGTTTTTTACCTCAGAACACTGAGCTCTACAGCTGACCAATCAAAGAGTGGGGGGTGCAGAGAGGCAGCTGCCTGGCAGCCGCATAGGAATCAATGGGAGGAGCACACTTTACCCCTTTTGACCCACTTAGGGGTCGAATTTCTAAAAATCCCTTCTTAGTGAGCACCTACGCCTTGGTAGCTCGGAGTGCTGTCCCTGAATTTGGTGTCTCTAGGTCCAGTGGTTTGGCCTGGCATTGATTTTATGGTGAGGGGACTTTCTTTTATATATATAGATGATGGTTAATCTTTTTCTTTAAAAATTCCAACTGCATCAGTGCGTGGAAATCTATTTTGCAAAGTACAGAAGAATGTAAAATAAGACATTTAAGTATCTAACAACTGCTTCCCATATCACTGCTTTTCTCAGGAGCTGTTGAGAAGATTTTGGTAACCAAAATTCACCTTCTGTGAATGTATAATTGTGTGTTTTCTAGTTTCTCCACTACCTTACAAGAAGTGCAATTCATTTTCTAGGGCCATTATTTCCCATTGGAATTTTTAGGCTTACAAGGGAGAGGTCATTAATTTTCCCTCATTTTTTCCTTACAAAATGAAGTGTGGAGTGGGCCAGGACTGCTCATCTTTGCATCCTGCATCTGTGCATCAAAAAATAGCTGATAGCAAAGGAAATTTGGGCCTCCACCTACAGAAATCCTAGTACTGAAGGAGTCACAGAGTTCCTCCTGGGTATGCCATAGTACCGCATACTTAGAATGCTGTGTTGTCTTCATTTCTTCCCTTGTTCTGTTTTGTGGTAGGACATGGCATGGTGCTATATTGGAAGCGTGACAGCATTCACGGGCCCTGCGGGACCTTGTGCAGTTCCACAGGGCCTGCAAGACGGAGCTCTTCCGCCAGGCTTTCGAGTAGGAGCTGACACTATCGTACCATCACTTTTTTACCATCATTACCAACTGGCCCTGGGAAAAGAGAGAACGACAGTGTCACATGGAACTGACAGCACTGATTGGGTGTACCATCTTTGAGACGTCATCTTTATGGAAGATTATTCTGGAACATCTAGAGCACTTAATATGTTGTAACATTGTAGTAATGATTTGATATGGTTTTAACCTGTTTTTATGTGTTGGCTTACGCCTATTTGTGAGCCGCCCAGAGCCCGCGTCTCGAGGAGGGCGGGCTATAAATTGAATGTATATAAATAAATAAATATGTTGGTTGGCTGCTTCTATGTATGGACATCATGGTGGTGTTGTCATCATGCTGCTCTATGATTGTAGCTGTGTCTGTTCCTGTAGGTGCTAATGTTATGCTCTGAGTTCCTTATGCTGTGATTTCCCTCCCCCTTTCTCATTTATATACTTGTTGTGTCCACTGACCGCCACCAGGGGCCAGCGAATACCCCAGAGCTTGACTCTGGAAGAACAATGGGGCCTAGGCTCCTGGTCCCTTGACTCTGGAACCAATGGGACCGTGGCGGGAGATTTAAACCCACCAACGGGACCTAGGGGTGTGTCCCCAGGTATGTATATAGTTGGCCAGCCGGCCGTTTGTCTTTGTTGTGTACCAGTAATGCGTGCAGGGTATCATGCGTGCCTCAGCGGGTCTTCCATGCGGCTAACCCACTACACAATAATACTGGAAGACCACAAGGTACTGACTGATTATGCCAGTGTTTCAATGGGCTCATTGATATGCTGGCATGGTGATCAGATTGATCCTCACTTAACTGAGGTCAGTTATAGTACAAATTTCTCTCAAGTTTACTTGCATAAATTCTATTTTATACTCACAACAGCTTTTTGACCTCTGTTGAGCTGACGTGCCCAAAGCCTTGTAAGCTTCCCAATTGAACAAATGACTAGAATAGAACCAAATCAACCAAACATCTGGGCCACCAAACCACATTGGTTTCCATATAGCAGAGCACAGTATAGTATTCAGTCTCCTACATACAGAAAACCATCCTGTTCCTGTGCAGAGAGGGCAATAGCTGGGCTGTTGCAGTCTGGCTGATGAGTTGAGTGATGAGTCAGCCAGCTAGTCTCTTCCTGGCAGAGGCTCCTTTGTTATGCTGTGGAGCCTAAATGAATCACCTGGTGAAGGTGAAGAGGGGTGGGGGGGATTTCCCTGCATGTTGAAGGAAAGGTTTTGCTTATGGAATCGCTTCAGAATTTTTGCAAAATATGGCATTTCTCCATAGTACATGGTTACTGGATTCTGTGTGTTCTCTCTGTACGGAGCTGGTCTCTCTTCCTGCTGCACTGAGGGTAAAAGAGGACAGGTAACCGCAGGAACTATTGGCACATCATCTCAGGAGAAGGCTTTTCCTCTGCTGGCATGTGTTTGCAGCTGGCATCACGTTTGTGTCACCACACAGGTCAGTCCCTTTTGCACACTACTTGCACAGTCCAGTTTTTATCACTTATGAACTATAAGTCCATAAAAGCACTATAAGCGCCATGCAGAGCAACACACTAGTTGCCACACTAGTTGCTGTAGCTGCCAGCCATATTTGGCGTATCTTCTGAATACAGAAAGTCCCAGGTTCAAGCCCAAACATATTCAGTTAAGAAGATCACATAGTCCATTTCGTAGAAAAAGAGCTGCAGGAGCTCATTAGCATACAGTATGCTGATGGTAGCTACTAGGCTATTAGCATATGCCACGCCCCCTGACATCACCAGAAGTGATGTCAGAAGGGGGAGCAAAAGGGGGGGGAAGGCCTCTTCAAAATCCTCCCCTTCCCTTCCCCAGCTGGCCTTGGGGGGGGGGAGAAGGGGTTTAAAGTTTAAATCCTTTCTTACTTGGGCCACAGAAGGAAGAAAGAGGGAAGGAAAGAGAGAGAGTAGAAAGAAGGAAAGAAGGAAGGAAAGTGGGAAAGAAAGAGAAGGAAAGAAAGAAGGAAAGAAAGAAGAAAAGGGGATAAAAAGAGAAGGAAAGTGGGAAAGAAAGAGAAGGGGAAAAGGAGGAAAAGAAAGAGAGAGAAGGGAAGAAGGAGGGAAAGGAGGAAAAAAGAAGAGAAGAAGGGAAAGAAAGAGAAGGGAAGAAGAAAGAAAATGAGGGAAAGATGGCAAAGGGAGGGAGGCTCTCCCCCCCACCCCCCATCAAGCCCTTCCCCCCCCCACAGATCCCTTACTACTTCAGCATGGGCCCGGGAAGCCGGCAGCGGGGCTCTCCGGGCCTCCCCCCAGCCGCAGCGCTTCGGCACAGGCCCAGGAGAAGCTGGCTGAGGGGCTCTCCGGGACTCCCCCCGGCCCCAACACTTCTGCGTGGGCCCGGGGAACCTGGCTGCGGGGCTCTCCAGGCCTCCCCCTGGTCACAGCATTTCGGTGCCGCCTGGGGAAGCCAGATGCGGGGCTCTTCAGGCCTCCCCTGGGCCGCAGCACTTCTGCACGGGGAGCTGGGGGTGGGGCATGCCACCACCACCATTTCTGCCAGCTCCAGCGCGCTCCGGCCCTAAAAGACCCCTGAGATCATCTCTCCCAAAATCAAAATAATTTTTGTCAGTTATGCTGGAGCTCTAACTCTAGTAATAAGGCTTGAACTATAATGGATTCCATTCTTTGTAACACCTTAGTTAACAGGGTTCTGCAGTCAAACTCAGTTTCCAACTGTTTGTATGGCTCTGTTTGTCTGGCTCTAATCTTTGAGATGTCCTGGAGTACTGGTGTTGTACCGGAAGACTGGAAAAGAGCGAATGTTGTTCCAATCTTCAAGAAGGGAAAAAAGACAGACCCGGGAAATTACAGGCCTGTCAGCTTGACATCAATACCTAGGCAAATTCTAGAGCAGATTATTAAACACTCGGTCTGTGAGCACCTTGAGCAGAATGAGTTAACTGGTAGTAGCCAGCATGGGTTTATCAAGAATAAGTCATGCCAGACCAACCTTATCTCCTTTTTTGACAGAGTTACCAAAATGGTTGACTCCAGTAATGCTGTGGATATAGTGTATCTAGATTTCAGTAAAGCATTTGACAAAGTTTCTCCTGATATCCTTGAGGATAAGCTGGTCAAGTGTGGGCTGGATGGTGCAACCGTTGG